>NW_027205604.1:8596245-8866245 GCF_024711535.1 Dipodomys merriami | reverse complement strand
GGTTAGCACTCTACCACTTGAGCCACAGTGCCACTTCCGGCTTTTTGCTTTTTGCTTATGTGGTGCTGAGGAATCAAACCCAGGGCCTCATGCATGCAAGGTAAGCGCTCTACCACTGAGCCACCTTCCCAGCCCCATGCAGGGCTTTTTAAAACTATTTTCTCATTCTTAATCTTCATGCAAGTGTTAAAATAAGCCTCCATTTCTAACTGAAAAACAGAATGGAGCAGAAGTGGATTGTTCAACATCAGAAAACTACCAGGAGACCTGTGTCCTTGTCCATCTGACTCTACAGCCTATGCATTTTCTTCCACCATGGAGACAGTTGCCTTCATCCCTGCTCTCCAGGATAAATACAGTCATCGATCTAAACTATTGGTTTGGAAAAACTGTAGTGATCATTTTGTGTTGATCACCAAAGGCCAACATATTGAAATGTGAAGAATTCAAGTCTAATCATTGTTTTGTTTTCAGGAAAGATGTGTCTCATCTTTCCATTTTAGTGGAAAAGGCTTCTTTGACTTATATATACTATCCTATGAATAGCTACAACCCAACATCTACCCCAAAACTCTGGGCACCACTCACTAGCTTACATTCCATGTCGCAGTCTGAATACTTTGAGGATTATGGAATGCTACTCAGAAGCAGAGAGAGGCTGCTTGCGGATGTTTAGAGATGGCTTTCTGGACCCTTCTCTTCCTCTTTTCTGAAGAATCCCGCACTTACATTTTCTACCTGTTCCTGGTCCATGGCCCACCCTTCCCATGGACCCACTTCCCACTTCCTCCAGTCTCTTCCTTTACTCCTCCTATACATCTCAGGGTTTATGTACTTAGGGAGGCCTTTTACAAACACCACCATGTTTTTATCCTGCTTCCAGTCCCAGTACAGAGGCCTGCAGGTGGGTGACAGAGTTTCTTTTGCTCCAGAGTGGTAGGTCATTTATCTTCAAAAAGGAAATGAACAGTGGCTCACACCTGTAATCCTCGCTACTCAGGAGGCTGAGATCTACAGGTCACAGCTCAAAGCCAAAGCTTGGATAGAAAAGTCTGTGAGACACTCATCTCTGATTATAAAGCAAAAAAAAAAAAAAAAAAACAACAGAAGTAGAGCTATGGCTCAAGTGGTAGGGCATGAGCCTTGACAAAAATACCAAATGAGAGTGTGAGGCCTTCAATTCAAACCCAATTGTTGCTGTGAAAAATATGAAAAAAGGAGATAAGCTACAGACACGAAGTCTGTGCTTTCTTGGAAGCTGGAGTCTGGAAAATTAAGAAGTGTGGCTGGGTGTGTATGCTTTGTGCCACCCCTGTGTGCCCTGTCTGCAGTGGCCGATACATTCAAGGACTCATCTCTCCTGGCATGTCTGCATTCCCTGCAGGGTATTGTTATAGGGTAGGGTTTTCATGATTGTTGTTGTTGTTTTTGTTATGTTTTATTTCATTTCATTTTATTTCACTTCATTAACAATATTTTATTTCATTAACAATACATGGCACAAATTTTTATTGAACTTTTTTTTAATTTATAAATTAACATCAATAAAAGGAATAAAGACTGGGAGTGTGGTACAGTGCTTGCCTAGCATGCATGAAGACCAGATTCGAGTTCTCAGTTCTACATAAACAGAAAATAAATAATAATTTTTTAATGAAAAAAAATTTTTTGTCAGTTATGGGGCTTGAACTCTAGGTCTGGGTGCTTTGAGCTCTTCAGCTCAAAGCTAGCATTTTACCACTTGAGTCACAGCACCACTTCCAGTTTTCTGGTGGTTTATTGGAGAGAAGTGTCTCAGGACTTTCCTGCTTGGGCTGGCTTTGAACTGTGATCCTCAGATCTCAGCCTCCTGAGTAGCTAGGATTACGGGCATAAGCCACCAGCACCCAGCAAAAAGCATTAAATTTTTTATTTTTTTAAAAACATTAAATTTTTTAAAGGACTTCCTTACCCTCTAAAAAAAAGAGTATAGATTTCTGTACAACCAGGCACAAGACTTAAATTTTATAAAATAAACATTATACCCCCTAAACAAAGCAAATCATTACTCCCAAATGACAGAAAATGTCAGCTAATTAAATATGTTGAGAACTTAAAGCTGAATACAAGTCTACTAATTATTTGATTGTTCATGGACACTAGCCAATTCCTGATTTTTAGCTGTATGTTTTGGCATACTCTGTTATACTGGGCATTATAAACAATTCTAAGACAAAATGAGATTGGCCATAGGGAAAAAACTTGAAAATTTTTTCACAACATCTGTAATACACTTGGCCTACAAAAACATACGAGGCTATTCCTATCTAAAATATTTTGAACTCAAAAACTTAAATCCCACAAAAACAAATCCCATTAATAAATGGGTGAGACTTAAAGAGAGACTTCTCTAAAGAGGAAAGAAGAATAGCCAATAGACACATGAAGAAAAATGCTCAACTTCTCTGTCCATAAAAGAAATGTAAGTCAAAACAACATTGAGATTCCACCTCACCCCAGTTAGAATGGCTATAATTAAGAAGTCTAATAAAAACAGATGCTGGAGGGGATGTGGCCAAAAAGGAACCATACTGCACTATTGGTGGGAGTCTAAACTTGTTCAACCACTCTGGAAAGCTGTATGGAGGTTCCTCAAAAGACTACACATAGAGCTCCCCTATGACCCAGCAATCCTACTTCTGGGCATTTACCTAAATGATCACAAACAAGACCATACTAAAGCTACCAGCACAACTATGCTTACTGCAGCATCATTCACCACAGCTATCAAACCAACCCAGATGCCCTCAGTAGATGAATGGATCAAGAAAATGTGGCATATATATATATATATATATATATATATATATATATAAAATGGAATTCTATGCTTCCATCAGAAAGAATGATACTACCCCATCTATTAGGAAATGGAAAGACTTGGGAGAAAACCATATTAAGTGAAGTAAGAAACATAGGTCCCATGGCTTCCCTTATTTGCAATAATTAGTATACGTCTAGGACAATCTTATCAGATGAGCATAAAAAGCTCAAAGGCTGTGTACATATGACCATATAAGATGATGCTAAGTGAAATGAACCCCAAGAAATGGACACAAGGCTTTTCTTTGTTCTTGTTGTTCTTAATGTACTATGTGATTTTTTTTTTGTTTCGTTTGTATGTTCTTCCCCCTATGGTATATCCTTTTGTCACTATATTTGATTTTGGTACCCTGCATCTTGTATATACACTTATCTAATTTGGGGAGGGGAGGGAGAATAAAAAAAAAGCTGAAACAAGGACACAGGATGACCCACTGCAACAATGATACCCACAAGACAGTATATTGGAAAAGAACTTTACATCTTTGGGGGTTGGAGGAGTTGGGGAGGGGAGGAGCGAAGGGATAGTAGGAGAAAAATGAAGGAGGGGGTAACAATGCTCCACAAGAAATGTACTCATTACCTTACTCATGTAACTGTAACCCCTCCATACAGCATCTTTGCAATAAAATAAAATTAGAAAAAAAAACATATGAGGCTAAATATATATTATTTTAAAACTGTATTGAATAAGTCTCTCTGTGTGTATGCAGTAATGCTCAGTGTCTTCCACAAATACTCTGGTCATTGCTCTATATAAGTCAACCTCTTATTTCTAGTAAGTGAAGACTGAAGAAAAGATAGAATTGTGTGTGTGTGTGTGTGTGTGTGTGTGCTGGTGTGTGTGTGTGTGTGTGTGTGCTGGTGTGTGTGTGTGTGTGTGCTGGTGTGCTGGTGTGTGTGTGTGTGTGTGTGTGTGTGTGTGTGTGTGTGTGTGTGTGTGTGTGTGTGTGTGTGTGTGTGTGTGTGTGTGTGTGTGTGTGTGTGTGTGTGTGTACCAGGCTTGAATTCAGGATCTGGGCTGGGCACTGTCCCTTCACTTTTTTCTTCAAGGCTGGTGTTCTACCACTTGAGCCACAGCTCCATTTCTGACTTTTTGGTGGTTAAATGAAGACAAGAGTCTCATAGGCTTTCCTGCCCTGGCTGACTATGAATAGCAATCCTCAGGTCTCAGCCTCCTGAGTAGCTAGGATTATAGGAATGCTCCATGGATACCCAGCTTGGATTAATTCTTAAATAAGAATGTCAATCACTCTAATGTCATATTTCAAAGATAGACCTCAGCTGTGGCCCTAAAATAAATTAATGGAACATATAATCCTGGAGGCCAATTCTGTGTCAGAGATTTACAGATTAAAAGGAATATGTCAATTTTCCCCCCCAAGACTGGTAACCTTCACATGCTCCAAAATTCACCACAAGTACTTCATTACATTTCAAAAGGATCACAGTAAAGTGGAAATCCTTCTCATCTACAACCCCATTTTATTCAAATAACAACAACTAAGAAACAAGGGATACAAATTTCACAGTCTATTCTTCTCCCCAGTATATGTGCAACTTACAAAGTTCTCCTGAAAAAAGCAAAGGTAAACTGGGGTTTGTGTACTAGCACCATTGCAGCCTAAGCAGAGCAGTGGCCACGCTCCCTACTAGGAGAGCTTAATCCATCTCCGAACACAATGACATCTTTCATGGAGATGCCAGTACTGGGTGTCTCCTGGGAGGTCATATTACTTTAAAAAGGATCAGCTGAATTGTAGCAAGAAATTCACAGTAACTTGCTCTTGATTTTGATATTTTTACATCTTTTAGCACCCAATATCCAAAACATTTAAATTGAGAGGCTCTTTAAATCTATGGCTATGAACCAGTGACTTGCCAATATTTCTAATGGAAGACTCCAAAAGTACATAACAATACACATATTGACTTCCTGTTTCAATGAGTATCAAGATTAATTGTCCCTGTAAAGGTAAATAAATATTGACAGAAGTTTCACTTTGGTCCATATTTTCTACTTTGGATCAATAAATCTCAGTACTCATTTCAACTGAAGTCAATATCAGATTATTATTAATTCATGGTATATTCAACTAGAAACCAAAACTACAACTTAACATACACAATGTAGTTCATAGACCAATTTATGTGCAAATAAGTACATGGAAAGAAAAACCACCAATTGTTTCATAAATCTAATGGAAACAGAACTACAATCTACAGATAATATGTGTATAAAACACTAGATGACTATTCATTTATAGTTAGATATGTCTAGTATACAAATGGCAAATTTTTTGTCTCACATCCTAGCATTTTCCTTTGTGTAACTGCTTACAAATACTAGTAAATTTTATGTGTATACACAAATGTTCAAGGAGGAAGGGAGAAGGAAGAAGAGAGAAAGAGAAGGAAGCAGAAAGAGGGAAAAAGATAAGAAATGGAGTTTAAAAGGCCAAAAAAGGAAGAGAATGAGAGGCACAAAATAAATAAATGAAAATTCAGAAAGAGAAGAAGATTCTAGAAAACTAAAATATTACTAGGGATCAACTCTATTTTCACGAATTTATGTAAAAGATATATATATATATATATATATATATATATATATATATATATATTTCTTCCTAATATTATTCTCCATTTAAAAAGTTGCTTCTGCTTAATCCTACTGACTTAGACATTATAAATGTCCTAGTTTTGCATTTAGTATCTAAAATGCAAAGGGCTATTAACTTACATAAATAACCAAAGAAAATTTAGAGCAAATATTTTAATACAGTAAATTTCAGACAATTCATTAAAGTTTCAAGGGTTGAGACAGTCCCACTAATAATGAAAAAAACCTTTATTGCTAATAGATGAATTCTTATGAAATTATGACACATTTGGTTCCCTTTGAAGACACATTAATATTTGAGTACAGGATACTTAACAGAACTTACTCATCAACACTAGAAATTGACAATCATATCAGAAGACTTATTGATCTTTCTCCTGAGCTATGCAGATACATTTGTAGTAAAGCAAGCACCATGTAAGACTGATAACATAGCTACTTGATACTACCCAGGGACGGCTTTGCCCATTAACAGGGCTTTAAGTTCACATTCCAGAAGCATGGTATTTCTTGATCTTTACTGTTGTTCTTTTAAATCAAAACAAGGTTTAACACATCTGTCTTTGCCTTTCACGTTTTTCATATTAGCCAGAACTTTCTGTTACTCTTTACTCAATCAAGGATGCTAAAATTCAAATTTTATCTTAAATATAACACATTTTCTAAAAATTATGAGCCATATGTTATCTTGAAGTATATTACAATGAAACTTTTCTAAATATCTAAAACACTCCTTTGAGTTGAGAGTTTTGGAAGTGAAAGGAAATATGAAGATCTTGCATTCAAAATGTTTACTTTAAAAACAGAAAACCAAAGCAAAAGAGAAGACACGGCAAAGGCAAATGAGAACTCATGTCTCACTCATTTACTAGAAAGGCAGGGTGATCAAATATAGTTTCTTGGCTTTCACTTTCCAAAATGGCAATTTGACAATAAATATACAGTATTACATTTGATTGGTAAGTTTCTGAACAGAGAAGACCTTGGAATATGTAAGATTTTCAAACAAGCCATAAAACCAATCCTTTAAAAACATATTCACTATCCTAGAGATCCTACCAAATTTAATGGGATTCTTATGGGTAAAAATATGAAGAGTTCAGGGTATTAAGAGAAACTAAACTTCTCCCTAATTGATCATTCATCTTTTAAAAAAATAATAACAAAAAGCAAGGTAGCATTGAACCTGAGCACAGAAAGCATGTCTCTAAAATGTAAAGGTTCACCAAATCAAGGAGGCTAGTTAAGGATGAAGCAGGACGTGTGAGGACATTGAAAGAAGGAAGGTCATTACCATACTACAGAATTACATGTTTTTCAGTGTAAGCATGAAGCATCTATGAGAAAAGAATTGTGGTCAAAAAACACAAAGTGGGAATCTGATTATTCCAACTAAGTGGAGTTTGTAGCCTCAAGCAATAAAGAGTTAATTCAACCAGAATCTCCTTCAAGAAAGAGCTGGCATCAGTGTTGAGGGTCTATGGAAGGGAAGGATCCTGGATGCACAATTATCTGTTGACAGTAGGTTTTAGATCATCCAGGAAGGAAAAGAGAGCAGCTTCAAAACTAATTGATTTGGGTTATTAAAAGAAAAAAGAAAAAAAAGGCCTAGAATGAGTGGCAAATGAGAAATAGGCCAAATATGAATTCAGTCTGGAACTCCTAAGCTACCGAAACTTCTCCAAACAACATAATCTCCATACAATATCCTCAGATAAAGCTTTGTGAAAATGAGCTCATATCCCCAAATTATAAAACACACAAAGAAAATATTTGAGAACAAGATTATCCAGCCATAAGGAATGTCAGGATGAAATATAATCTCAACATAAATCTCATATGTGAAGGGTTGGGAAGGTGGCTCAGTGGTAGAGTGGTTGCTTTGCATGCATGAGGCCCTGGGTTCGATTCCTCAGCACCACATAAGTAGAAAAAGTCAGAAGTGGTGCTGTGGCTCAAGTGGTAGGGCGCTAGCCTTGTGCTGAAGAGCTAAGGGACAGCGCCCAGGCCCAGAGGTCAGGCCCCATGACTGACAACAACAACAAAAAACTCATATGAAAATATGTGACAAACAAATGTGTATAAATCTAAATAATCAAGAGGAGCATTCATAACTTACAGGATAAGCTGAAACTACAATATGGTTATTTAATAATTAGAACATAAAATACACACCCAAAGCCAAACGAAAGGGCATATGACTTTGTCTAGAGAAAGAATTTAAAGGCACCCTACAAAATTTCAAGATCTTTTTAAAAAAAAACACAAGGCTACTAATAAAGGAAACACCAATTAATAAGCTAATACCAAAACCAAGGAGAAATAACTAAAAAGAAAGTTAGTAAACTAACGGGGTAACATCGATCAAGATGCTTTAACGCCTTGTAAATTGATTTGAATGGTAACACTTTTGCACAACTACCTAAAGATAATGAAAACACATATTTTTAAATAATACTAGTTGTTGGAAATCTGCAGTGCAGAAAAATAAAAAGAGGTGAATATATATTTCCTATAATAATTATATCTAGAAAAAAATTAAACTATATTATTACAATAAATTGGCAGCAGAATTCTCAGCAACAGCTTTTAAAATGGAGTAATATTCTCAATGTGCTGAGAGGAAATGTCAGTCTTTAACTGTATAATCCAAGAAACTGTTATTGACCAAAAAAAGTATAAAATAAAGACATTTTCAGACAGATAGAAGCAAAGAGAATTTACCTTTAGTGAGCATTGCTAAAAGAATACAAAGACACTAAATAGTCCAAAATGAGACCTACCGAATCTATGAGCAAAGAATAGACACATCACACAAACATGAGAAAATAAATAGGTAAATAATCATTAAACACATTAACAATGATTCATTTGGAAGACATACGCATGAGGTAAAACTAAAATCCTGGGCAGGACTACCAGGAGAGGAAAGCAATATGAAGTAACATGCTCTAGAGTAGAATGTTTCTTTTTTAAAAAAATAGTAAATATAGTTGACTATGAAACTTTGCTAAGTAAGAGCATTAAACACTTGTTAGTGCTTATGAAAAAATGTAAATAAAATATAACAAAGGGATTTTTTTCCATTTCAGCCAATTGTCCATTAAACAAGAGAAGGAAGGGGCAACAGTGCAATCTAGTACAATCTACTCTGAAGGCTGAGGCAAGAAGGTAACTTGATCCCAAGAGTGTGAAATCTACCTTAAGGACACAGACAGACAGATGGATGAACAAACAGACGGATGGACAGATGAAGGAAGGAAGAAAGGAAAGGGGGGAAGGGAGGGAAGAAATGCAAAGTAGAAAATAAAGTGACAGAAATAAATCCAAATAGATCCTAATCACAATAGATATAAATTAGAGTCAAAGAAAGAAATATACCGAGTTTCAGGTAAGAACTAAAATCCAAGATGTATTGAAATGTCATACTGTACTCTATTAAGTATGTATAATTATTATGTGTTAATTAAATAGAAGAAATAACCAATAAAATCTACAAAGTGACACTAAACAAAATAAAGATACATGTTCTTCAAAAGAAATACAGGGAGATATTCTTCCAGAATGATACAAGAAGAAAAAAGGACTCAGTTTGAAACACAAATTGTTTTTCTAGATGATCATAAAATGCATATGGAAGTATAAATAAATGACTAAAACAATGTTGAAGATGAGGAAAGTAATATTTGCCGGCTCATATAAACACTATTGCAATTCAGCCACTTTAAAAAATAAGTATCCATGTCATCAAGATAAAGAACAGACTAGTTGAATGCAGTGACTCACTCCTATAATCCTAGCTGATAAGAGTAGGATCAGTTCCAAGCAAACTTGGAATATAAAGTCCACAAGACCTCACTGCAACAACAACAGCTGGATTCAGTGGTTCATGCCTGTCATTCCAGCTACAGTAGAACACATAACTAGGAGGATCACAATCTAAGCCGGCATGAGCAAAAGTGAGACCTCTATCTCAAATGTAACCAGATCCACAGCTCAAGCAGTACAATACCTACCTAGCAAGTGTGAGGCCCTGAGTTCAAATCTCAGTAGGAAAGAAAGAAGAAAGAAAGAAAGAAAGAAAGAAAGAAAGAAAGAAAGAAAGAAAGAAAGAAAGAAAGAAAGAAAGAAAGAAAGAAAGAAAGAAAGAAAGAAAGAAAGGAAGGAAGGAAGGAAGGAAGGAAGGAAGGAAGGAAGGAAGGGAGGGAGAAGTAGGAAGAAAGAGAGAAGTAGGAAGAAAGAAGAAAGGAAAAAAGAAGGAAAGAAAGAAAGAAGGAAAGAAAGGAAGGAAGGGAGGGAAGGAGAGAAGAAAGAAAGAAAGAAAGAAAGAAAGAAAGAAAGAAAGAAAGAAAGAAAGAAAGAAAGAAAAGAAGGAAGGAAGGAAGGAAGGAAGGAAGGAAGGGAGAAGTAGGAAGAAAGAGAGAAGTAGGAAGAAAGAAGAAAGGAAAAAAGAAGGAAAGAAAGAAAGAAGGAAAGAAAGGAAGGAAGGGAGGGAAGGAGAGAAAAAAGAAAGAAAGAAGAAAAAAAGAAAGAAAGAAAGAAAGAAAGAAAGAAAGAAAGAAATAAAGAAAGAAAGAAAGAAAGGAAGGAAGGAAGGGAGAAGTAGGAAGAAAGAGAGAAGTAGGAAGAAAGAAGGAAGGAAAAAAGGAAAGAAAGAAAGAAGGAAAGAAAGGAAGGAAGGGAGGGAAGGAGAGAAAAAAGAAAGAAGAAAGAAAGAAAGAAAGAAAGAAAGAAAGAAAGAAAGAAAGAAAGAAAGGAAGGAAGGAAGGGAGAAGTAGGAAGAAAGAGAGAAGTAGGAAGAAAGAAGGAAGGAAAAAAGAAGGAAAGAAAGGAAGGAAGGGAGGGAAGGAGGAAGGAAGGAAGGAAGGAGAGAAAAAAGAAAGAAGAAAGAAAGGAAGGAAGGGAGGGAAGGAGAGAAAAAAGAAAGAAGAAAGAAAGGAAGGAAGGAAGGAAGGAAAAAAGAAGGAAAGAAAGGAAGGAAGGGAGGGAAAGAGGAAGGAAGGAAGGAAGGAGAGAAAAAAGAAAGAAGAAAGAAAGGAAGGAAGGAAGGAAGGAAGGAAGTAGGAAGAAAGAGAGAAGTAGGAAGAAAGAAGGAAGGAAAAAAGAAGGAAAGAAAGAAAGAAGGAAAGGAAGGAAGGAAGGGAGGGAAGGAGGAAGGAAAGAAGGAAAGAAAGAAAGAAAGAAAGAAAGAAAGAAAGAAAGAAAGAAAGAAAGAAAGAAAGAAAGAAAGAAAGAAAGAAAGAAAAAGAAAGAAAGAAAGAAACATTACAGGATGGAATAGGAGAAACCCTAGGTCTCCTTGGCTCAGGTCGAAATTTTCTGAATAGAGACCCGGAAGCACAACAAATCAAAGAAAGGTTGGACAAATGGGATTGCATAAGATTGCAGAGCTTCTGCAGGGCAAATGACATAGCTGGCAAGATCAATAGAAAGCCCACCGATTGGGAGAAGATCTTTACTAGCCATACAACGGACAAGGGTCTCATATCTAAAATATACTTGGAACTCAAAAAATTAAACCACCCAACAACAAATCCTCAAAGAAACAACTGCCCAATAAATAAGTGGGCGAAAGACTTAAAGTGAAGCTTCTCTGAAGAAGAAAGAAGGATGGCCAATAGACACATGAAGAAATGTTCAACATCCCTAGCCATAAAAGAAATGCAAATCAAAACAACATTGAGATATCACCTCACTCCAGTTAGAACAGCAAAAATCAAGAACTCTAACAACAACAGATGCTGGAGGGGATGTGGACAGAAAGGAACCTTACTTCATTGTTGGTGGGACTGTAAACTTGTTCAACCACTTTGGAAAGCAGTATGGAGGTTCCTCAAAAGACTTCACATAGATCTCCCCTATGATCCAGCAATCCCACTTTTGGGCATTTACCCAAATGTTTCCAAACAAGACCACACTAAAGCTACCAGCACAACTATGTTTATTGCAGCATTATTTACCATAGCTAAGATATGGAACCAACCCAGATGCCCCTCAGTAGATGAATGGATCAAGAAAATGTGGTATATATACACAATGGAATTCTATGCCTCCATCAGAAAGAATGACATTTCCCCATTTGTTAGGAAATGGAAAGGTTTGGAAAAAATTATATTAAGTGAAGTAAGCCAGGCCCAAAGAAGCATAGGTCCCATGGTTTCCCTTATTTGCAATATCTAGTATAGGTATGAGTCAAGCGGAAAAGGTCAGATAATGTGATGTTAGGAAAATGAACCCTTAAATATGTATTTTAATGTTTTCGTTTCTTTCATGCATGTGTTTCTAAGGCATTTATAAGATTATTTCTTTGTTGCTTTGTATGTCCCTCCCCCACAGTGTAACCCCCGCTTTCACTATATTTGATGTCAGTATAACATGTGGAGGAGATGGGGACAAACAGTCGTTTAAGGATTCAGGTGGACCTGTTGCAACAATGAGAAGTACAAAATGTCATGTCAAAACCAGCTTTACAATGTCGATGTGGGGGGGTATAATTGGGTGGGGGGAGGGGGGCAAAATTGGGTGGGGGGAGGGGGGAGGCGGGGAAGGGAAGTGAAGGGTAAACAAAGGAGGAGGCTGCAATGCTTGGTAAGAAATGTATGCATTATCCTGCCCATGTAATTGTAGCCCCTCTGTACAGTATGTTCTCAAATAAAATAAAATACAATTAAAAAAAAAAAAAAAGAAAGAAAGGAAGGAAGGAAGGAAGGAAGGAAGGAAGGAAGGAAGGAAGGAAGGAAGGAAGGAAGGAAGGAAGGAAGGAAGGAAGGAAGGGAGAAGTAGGAAGAGAGAAGTAGGAAGAAAGAAGGAAGGAAAAAAGAAGGAAAGAAAGAAAGAAGGAAAGAAAGGGAGGGAGGGAAGGAGGAAGGAAGGAAGGGAGGGAGGGAGGGAGGGAGGGACGGAGGGAGAGAAGGGAAGAGAAGGAAGGAAGGAAGGAAGGAAGGATTATTCATCTATATGGATGACCAATATGGATATCCTACAACTGGCATAGAGTCAACTCCATTGACAGCATTGTCAACCAAGGCACATGTTCTAATCATGGGATTTGCAATTTCCTTGCATATCCTCCAGGCTTCGTAGGTGCGGATAAGTAAAAATGTATTGGTGACTTCTAGACTGAATATTTCAGTGACCAGTAACTAAAACTAATAATCATATATATGTATATATGTACACACATATACACACATCCACTAATATTTCGCAGAAAAAAAGCATTATAGCACAAAAATGACTAATCTCAGAATACACAAAAGTCTTTTAAATGAAACCAACTTATCTCCATGAATAACCTTTCTTCCTCTCTTTTGCACATGTCTCACAACAATAAAAACTACCTAATAGCCCAAGAGGAAATTGCTTGTTTTGGGATACCAGCATTCAGCTAGCAGCCAGAGCCCAAGTTGCCAACAAAGCTAGCATCATGAAGCCTTGCTTCCAATCTCCAGGGATCTCAGTGATCACAGGATAGGCTTCGATTTTCTTCAGCGAGGTTTCTTGTGTCGTGTTCCAGCAACGTGCATGAGCTCCCCAAACCCACATTGCAACCAGCCACACAGCCTGCCACATTCACCAGTTGTCAATTGTTCTTTTTGTGGGTTGAGGAGGAAATACAATTCCACCCATTTGTGCTCTACTTTTCCTTGCTTATTTTTGTTTAGCTTAGCAAGACATGCCCCGAGCACCGTTACATGGTAAAAGAAAAAGGGAAACAATGTAATTTGGGACTCACATCTTTAAAGATAAATGCCTTTTAAATTGGTTAACTACATGTAGAAAACTAAAGCTAGATCCTTATATATCACCCTGCACCAGAATCAACTCCAAATGGATCAAAGACCTTGAGCTCAAAGCAGACACTCTGAAAACATTACAGGATGGAATAGGAGAAACCCTAGGTCTCCTTGGCTCAAGCCGAAATTTTTTGAATAGAGACCCGGAAACACAACAAATCAAAGAAAGGTTGGACAAATGGGATTGCATAAAGTTGCAGAGCTTTTGCAGGGCAAATGACATAGCTAGCAAGATCAATAGAAAGCCCACGGATTGGGAGAAGATCTTTACTAGCCATACAACGGAAAGGGTCTCATATCTAAAATATACTTGTAACTCAAAAAATTAAACCACCCAACAACAAATCCTCAAAGAAACAACTGCCCAATAAATAAGTGGGCGAAAGACTTAAAGAGAAACTTCTCTGAAGAAGAAAGAAGGATGGCCAATAGACACATGAAGAAATGTTCAACATCCTTAGCCATAAAAGAAATGCAAATCAAAACAACATTGAGATATCACCTCACCCCAGTTAGAACGGCAAAAATCAAGAACTCTAACAACAACAGATGCTGGAGGGGATGTGGACAGAAAGGAACCTTACTTCATTGTTGGTGGGAATGTAAACTTGTTCAACCACTTTGGAAAGCAGTATGGAGGTTCCTCAAAAGACTTCACATAGATCTCCCCTATGACCCAGCAATCCCACTTTTGGGCATTTACCCAAATGTTTCCAAACAAGACCACACTAAAGCTACCAGCACAACAATGTTTATTGCAGCATTATTTACCATAGCTAAGATATGGAACCAACCCAGATGTCCCTCAGCAGATGAATGGATCAAGAAAATGTGGTATATATACACAATGGAATTCTATGCCTCCATCAGAAAGAATGACATTTCCCCATTTGTTAGGAAATGGAAAAAGTTGGAAAAAATTATATTAAGTGAAGTAAGCCAGGCCCAAAGAAACATAGGTCCCATGGTTTTCCTTATTTGCAATATCTAGTATATGTATGAGTCAAGCGGAAAAGATCAGATAATGTGATGTCAGGAAAATGAACCCTTAGATATGTATTTTAATGTTTTTTTTTCTTTCATGCATGTGTTTCTAACGCATTTATAAGATTATCTCTTTGTTGCTTTGTATGTCCCTCCCCCACAGTATAACCCCTGCTTTCACTATTTTTGATGTCAGTATAACTTGTGGAGGAGATGGGGAAAAACCAGTTGTTTAAGGATACAGGTGGACCTGTTGCAACAATGAGAAGTACAAGTTGTCATGTCCAAAATGAGCTTTACAACGTCGGTGGGGGGGGAGGGGGAGGGGAGGAAGGAGAAGGATTGGGATTGGGGGGGAGGGGGGAGGCTGGGAAGGGATGTGAAGGGTAAACCAAAGGAGGAGGGTACAATGCTTGGTAAGAAATGTACGCATTATCCTGCCCATGTAATTGTAACCCTTCTGTACAGTATGTTCACAAATAAAATTAAATTAAATTAAAAATAAATAAATAAAGATAAATGCCTTTTATCATGTACTCACTGAGTGCATGAATTATGTTTCATTTCTGAGCACAATCATGAATCTAGTCTCCTGGAGTCAATGCCATGACCCCAGCAACTTTGAAGAAGAATCTAAAAGGAAGAATTAATGCAAAATGTTAAGAATAGACATGTAGCTACTTCGATTTTGCAGCAAATGAGAGTAAAAGGAAATTGGGAGGTGAGTTTCCGAGCTGATCAACTTTACAACAGCATCAGTCAAGCCAACTAGGTGACACTAAAACCTGCTAAACAAATAGGTCCTTCCTCCATTCACTCCCATGCTCAGGGTAAGCCATTACTAAAATTGGTTTAGCCAACCTCAGGACTTGTCATTTACTGAATATTGTTCTGGAATTTATATCCAGAATCACTAACAAAGAAAATTTCTGCCCTTAACCTAAGTAGGAAATACAAACTAACTGTCTGGGATAAGCAGAGTCACACCAAGATACAGAACATCAATTTGAATATAGTTATTTAACATGCATATCTATCATGTAATACCACCTACAATGCTACTATAAATAATATTAGTGGAATAATACTAAAATTTAAAAACTGAGTAGCTGGATATTAGTCGGTCATAAACTGTAATTCTATCTACTTAGAAGGCAGAAATGATGTGGATCATGGTTCTAGGCCAGCCTCAGCAAAAAAAATCAAATCTTACAATACCACATCTCAACCAAGAAAAAAGCTGGGTATAGTAGCATGAACCTGTCATTACAACTGCTGTGAGAAGCATATATAGGAAGGTCAGGGTCCAGAAAAATGAGATTCTATGTCAGAAAGAATCAGACCAAAAAGGACTGGAGAAGTAGCAGTAAAATGTCTGTTTGATAAGCATGAGGCCCTGAGTTCAAACTTCCATACAACCAACACACACACACACACACACACACACACACACACACACACACACACACACACACACACACACACACACACACACACACACACACATTCCTTAAGAACACCTACCACTCTTACATGGAGCCATAGTCAGAACAATGAGTAGTCTGGTTGTTCAAGTACTGAAACTTTTAAATAAGATATATTTCAGTTACCAGACAATATTCTATATTTTTCCATTGCCCCCAACCTTACATGCCATTTCATTCATTCATTCATTCAAAACAACTTTTAAGCATTTATTGGGTGCCAAGCACTGGTGCTCAAACGCTGAGCTTCTAGTTCTAAGAGATTGTTTATATGATCATTTGAGGAGGACGCATGCATAATAAAACCTCAAAATATCTGTGCAGCATTCTACCTTTGAAATGAATAATTGATCATATGGGGGTGGGAATTTGGTTGTTGGTGGTATGGAAGTGGAGCCATAGTTCTACTTTTTGGCAATTAATTGGAGATCAGAGTTTCATAGGCTTCTCTGTTGGGGCTGGCTTTGAACCTCAGTTCCTCAGATTTTAGCCTCTCAAGTAGCTAGTATTACACGCCTGAGCCACCAGAGCCAAGTGTATTAATTATAACTTTGAATGTCATACAAAACCTGAATGGAGCACTGGGAGCTCCCACTAGTAACAAAACCACACAGCTGCCTCCTTCGTTTTTTGCCTTTCCTTAGAAGCCGAGATGAGCTCTGCACTTGGCGGTGAAGTGTATTGCACACTCTAAAAAATATGCACTAGGAAAACCCAAGTTCCTCAGAGGGAAAATGGTTTAATCTGTAGTAACCTCTCTCTGTACACATGATGTGTACGAATGGCCCTGACATTTTTATGAATAGGGAAATGAGAGAGCATGTTACAGGAAGCTTGAATGAGAGGTGAAGATGCAGCGTAAGCTGTTGAAAGCCTAACAAGATAAAGACAGGCAGGAGACAGTCTCTTTAAACGTGATGAAATAAGGCCTGAAGGGAAAGAGCCATAGGGAGATTGACAAGTAGACACGTTCAGACACAAGATGAATGTGTTCGACCTGACAGTAACATGTGGCTAAATTAATCAAAGTACCCAAAGTGGGAGACAATACAGATCTAGGCACACAATATCTTTGATGGTAGGTGAAATCTGAGATTATTTCAAAGAGGTAGAAGAGATTTGAGAGGATGTGATTACTACCAATGTTACTGTTACAGTATATTTTTCATACTGTAAAAGTGACTACTGATACTGACTTTTCTTCTGTGTGTGTGTGTGTGTGTGTGTGTGTGTGCGTGCGTGCGTGTGCATGTGCATATGCATGTACTCACAGTGGTCCTTGGGGCTTGAACTCAAGGCTGGACTGCTGTTCCTAAGACACATCTCCATTTCAGTTTTTGGTGTGGTTAATCAGACATAAAAGTTTCATAAAGCTGGGCGCCAGTGGCTCATGCCTGTAATCGTAGCTACTCAGGAGGCTGAGATCTGAGGATCATGGTTCAAAGCCAGCCCAGGCAGAAAAGTCCATGAGACTTTTATCTCCAATTAACCACTAGAAAACTGGAAGTAATGTTGTGGCTCAAGCGGTAGAGCATCGCCTTGAGCTGAAGAGCACAGGAACAGCGCCCAAGCCCAGAGTTCAAGCCCCACGACCAACAAAAAAAAAAAAAAAAAGTTTCATGGACTTGCCGCTTCAAAGCGTGATCTTCAGATCTCTGTCTCCTGAGCAGCTAGGATTACAGGTATAAACCACTGATTCTTCACTCTTTTCTTCCACTTGAAAATTTCAAAACAGAGGGTTAGTAGCTGTTTCTATTACCCCCTCCAACAATGCTTTAGGTGACCTTTCTCTTGTGAATTTCAGTTATGAGATTTCGAGGGCAGAAATGTTTAGAAGACAGTTATGTATGACTAAAATGACCAACCTGATGATTTATCCCTCCCATTTCTTCCCCTCTTGCCCTTAAGGGCAGGTTTGGCTCAGCTCCATATGCCAAGCTCACATGGGGCTTTACTCTTTATATATATAAGCTTTTTATTGTGAAAATACTGTACAGAGGGGTTACAGTTACATGAACAAGGTAATGAGTACATTTCCTATCAAGCGTTGTTGCCTCCTCCTTTGTTTTCCCCTACCATCCCTTCCCTTCCACCCCCACAACCACACTCCCCCCACACCTAAATTTTAAAGTTTGTTGTTCAACAATGTCTTGTACATCTCATTGTTACAATGGGTCAACCTGTATCCCTAGTTAAACATTTTGATTTTTCCCTTTCCCTCCTCAAATTAGACCGACATCAAATACACTGAAAACAGGGGTTATACTGTGGGGGAAGAACATACAAAGCAACAAAAAAATCATATGGTACATTATAAATATGTTAGAAACAATAGCAAGAAAGAAAAAACCACTTGTGTCCCTATCTTGGGATTCATTTCACTTAATTTCATCTTATCTGGTCATATGTACATAGCTTTTGACCTTTTCTGCTTGTCTTAGATACATACTAATTATTGCAAATAAGGAAAACCATAGGACCTATGTTTCTTTGGACCTGGCTTACTTCACTTAATATAATCTTTTCCAAGTCTTTCCATTTCCTAACAAATGGGGTGATGTCATTCTTTCTGATGAAGGCATAGAATTTATATATATATATATATATATATATATATATATATATATATATATATATATATATATACACCACATTTTCTTGATCCATTCATCTACTGAGGGGCATCTGGGTTGGTTCGGGGCTTTACTCTTGACCCAAACTTACATGAAATCAGATGCTACAAGTTCTCCCTGTTCAGGACATGGTTAAAACAAGGAAGGGATAAAAAAAAATTTCAAAACATCATGGTTTTGAAGATTAAGCATGAAAATGAATTAGCCTCTAGGAAACTAACAAGGCAAACTAAACAGAACACCCACTGAATGCCCACATCACTGAAAGTTTCCTATCCACCACAGAGATCACCATGCTAGCTGACAGCATGATCTTCTACTGATGTTGTTCTTCACAATATGGTGGGGGAAATGGACAATTTCAATAATTGGCAAAGATGGAGAGGAGAACGGAGAATCCTGTGTGAAACACGCCTCCAGGTTAGATCCTTCCTCTCCTGGCTTAGTCACTATTCTCCTGTGAGAGGCTCCCGGTGATACTTGGTCACCATTCTCTTAATAATCCTTCACACATTTGAGGACGGCTATTAAGTCACCTCTAAACTTTCTCAATACCAGTAATCCTGATTCCCATTCATCTTTTTTCATCGGTGCTATTCTGCAACCCATTAATCATTTTCATGGCTCTCTCCTGGACCCTGTCCAAGTTCTCACGTATCTTTAAGCTTCTGTGAATTATGTGATTGGTTTACAGCTTTGATAAGTCGGATTGGTGGAAGAAGTAGGATCTCATCCCAACACACTATAAATGTCTATGGGGGAGGAAGGCAAGGATGAAGATGCAGATGATAGGATTGTATAAGACATTTCAACCTAGATATGATATTCATTTATGTATTTATACCTCTGTAACTAATTCTAAATCCATCACATCTTCATGTACTAGCTAAGAGCTCTACGACTAGAGCCACAGTCCTAACCTTTTGAATACTGTTTTTGGGGTTTTTTGGCAGTACTGGCATTTGAACTCAGGGCCTCAAGATTGCTAGGTAGGTGCTTTCTCATGTGAGTCATGCCTCAGGCCTCTGAGCCACAATTTGAGTATATTATATATGTCTTTTTAGTGCCAATCTACACCTGATTCTTTTATATAACAGAAAGGATGCTACTTTTTTTCAAGGTTTTCTTTATTCTTTAGTGCAAATAACTTTTAAATTGCAAAGAAGTGCTATACACAGCACCTAGGAGTAATAGTGTCTAATATGTCTCCCATATTGATTCTGATTACACCATAGTTTTTTTCCAAATTAGGGTCACAGATCCCAGCCTGGATATATTGATATCAGAATATCTGTGTACACTCAGAAGGATGGATAGAAACTCTAGTTTCAAAGCCTTGGCAAGGTTGCTCATAACCCAGTAATGGTGATTAGTGACTAGCTATTTACAAGTTGGGAACATTTACAGACTGTTCTATCAGAAAAGAAAAAAGAAAAAGAAAGCAAAAAAGCTGGGCTCATTTCTATAATCTGAGGATCACATTTGGAAGCCAAGGCAGGAAAGTCTGCCATTAAACTACCAAACAAGCCAAAAGATAGAGTTGTGGCTCAAGTGGTAGAGTGCTGGCCTTGAGCAAAAGCAGCTCAGGGATAGCACCCAGGCCCTGAGTTCAAGCCCCCAGATCAGCATAAAAGTTTTTTTTTTAAGATTTTTTTAAAGCCTTCAAAGAACGCAGACACCCAAAGCTGTTTGCTTAGATAAGCATGCAGGACCCAAGAGCCTCCATGAATCCAGGGAAAAGCAGGAGCCGAGAATGTGGTGATGGCCAATGACAAAGGACCTCACCACAGCAAACATGGCAGAGGGTGCAGAGTTTGGCAGAAGAGAACAAGGTTCAGTGGACAGCAAGTTGCCTCTCCAAGTCCTAAAAATTCCTTGGAGACTGCACCCCCATCTTTAGACTTTTACCCCCGTGTCAGAATCAAATGTGCATATGGAAATTATTATTCTCCCTTGGCCAAGGGGTTTTGTTATAAGAGATCTGTAATGTTTGTAACCTCAAAAAACGATTTCCTCAAATTTTCTAAAACTGTTTCATGTTTTTTATTTTTAAAGGCTCACCATTATCCATACCTCATTTGAGAGCAAGTCAAGTGTCAAATTAATGTGTTTTTCCAGGAAGCGGCTTCCATTACTTCCTTGGGGGAGCAAGCCTCTTTCTGGGGGTTATCAGCTAGATGCTGGCCTGGCTGCTTGTGCCAGTCACTGGGTTCCTGGCTGGCCACTTCCCCTCTGGCTGAGATAACCCTGCCATGACTTCACATTCTTTCATTCAGTATCTGATTCCACCATAAAGCTTTCCCTAGATCATGGCTAAACTTAAGCATTTCCACATCTTGGTACATTCCCCAAGATCCCAAACTGACTGAACTTCAGTGGAAAATCCAAGTCATGTGACACTTTAAAGAAAAGCAATTATTTGTTTTTTTATTCCAGTTTCTACCCTACAGAAATGAACAATGAATACTTCCATATAGTTGTGATCAGTATTGACATTTTTCTTAGAGACCCAGATAAAGGTAGATTAATCAAGGCACTGGTGGCTCACACTTGCAATCCTAGCCACTTAGAGGGCTGGGATTTGAAGATCATGATATGAAGCCAGGCAAAGCAAATAAATTATGAGAGACTATTATTGTTGTTGTTGTTGTCTTTAAGTAGTTGTACAAAGGAGTTGCCGTTTAACAAAGCAATTTATGAATACAACATATCTTGATCAATATCATCCATTTCAATATGTTCACCCTTCCCTTGCCTCCCCACCCCTTCCCTCACTCTTCTTAATTTTGTAGGATATACATTGAGTTAAGCTGAGTCAGGCATCAGTGGCTCACACCTATAATCCTAGATCTCAGCAGACTGAGATCTGAGGATCATGGATCAAAGCCAAACCAAGCAGGAAAGTGACTCCCATCTGTTATAAACTACTAAAATTTAAAGAATATCCGGAAGTAGAGGTGTGGCACAAGTTGTAAAGCACTAGCCTTGAGCAAAAATATCTAAAGGATGGCAACACAAGAACAACAAAATGACAGACAAGAGTGCATAGACTTAAGGAAGACTAATACACCTATTTTCCACCTCTTCCTTGCCAGTGTTGCTCCTGGGGAAAAAAAGTCTGTAACTTCTTGACACATTTAAAATGGGTACTACGTTTATTTGTTAATCTGCTGTAGTCTGGTTCTATCAGTTCTTTCATGACATCATTCTTCCCATCCCATAATGTACATGTAACTTCCTCTACTTGCTTTCCACACACTGTCAGCAATCTGCCTTGCTAATCTTCCCCTTACTACTTGTTCTTTCTGTTCCTAGAGCTACAACCTAATCAAGTTCTTTAGCATTTACCCCCAATGTTTCTTTCATAGTGACCCACTAGCTTCCTGGTCTTCCAATTTTTCTCCTCCACAATTCATCCTGCATACCTTTGCCACATTAAACATGCTAAAGCATAATTCTGATTTTATCTGTTCATATCTCAGACCATGCCAGTGACTCTTCCTGATGTGTAAATCAAGATCAGTGCATATGAGACCCATGTGTTCTTGAATGAATCAGTACAAGACTTCCATTGGTGGGCTTTAACAACTAATTTACTATGACTCAAGAACCCTGAACACATGACCAAAAAAAATCCAGAATTAAAACCACATTGCCAGCCTCTGACCAGAAAGCGAAACTTCTTTCCATACCATCATAATCTGTTGTAGGTGAGCAACTGCTAAACAGCCATACAGGAAAAATTAAATAAAAGTCCCCCTCAAATAAAATAATGTTACACAAGAAAGGCATCACAGTAAAAGACAACAAATAAGTCCACAGAAAGGATAACTGGTAGGAAGAAATAACAGTTAACTAAGAAATCTGAAAAGATACTTTTAAATACTGATGTTTATAGTTCTTGAAAATGGAAAAGAAAGACTAGCATCAATGAAACAAAAGCAAGATTATAAAATAGGAAAGTGGCTATGAAAAGGAACCAATAAGAAATCCTGAGGGGAGGGAAGGGATGGTAGAGGAAAAACAAAGGAGGAGGTAACAATGCTCAATAGGAAATGTACTCATTACCTTACTCATGTAACTATAACCCTCTGCACAGTATTTTTACAATAAAAAAGCATACAAAAGAAATCTGAAACAGAAAAGTATGAAATAAAAAAATTAAATATAGGAACTAAAGTGTAGACAGAAGTGAAGAGAAAATCAGTGAACTAGATGATTAAGCCAAATAAACTTCACATGTGCTAAAGAAATAAATAGTTGAAATAAAAGACGTCTAGCAACAGAATATATTAATATACATATATGCTATAAATATATATACAAATGTGTATATATGTATATATTAAATATGTGTGTATGTGTGTTAGAAGAAGTGATTCTTTCCTTAATTAAAAAGAAAGAAATGAATACAGGAAGGGCATAAAACATTAGAGGATGTTAAAATATATTAAAAGTCCTGTCTTCCATGGAAGGAAGTTAGCAATACTACCAATAAATCTCTTTTAAAGAAATTAAAAGAGTACAATGTGTAGTGAGGATAAAAATAAGAAGAAAAATAGGAATAAAAGATATAGGGTTTTTTCCCCTATACACTGATAGCCTCTGTTACTATCCTAAGAAAAGATTTTTTTAAACTATCTTGTTAAAACTACAGACTTAAGCCAGCCACTGAGCACTCTGTAATCCAACTCAAGCTGAGATCTGATTAACACAGTTTGAAGCCAGACCAGGCAGGAAAATCCACAAGACTTATCTCCAATTAAGCAGCAAAAAGTGGGAAGTTGAGCTATGGATCAAGTGGTAGAAAGCTAGCTTTCAGAGGAAAAAAAAAAGCAGCCTCAGGGAAGCACCCAGACCCTGAGTTCAAACCTAAAACTAGCACACAAAAACAAAACAAAACAAAAAAACATACAAACCTTGCTTTATAATTCAGTAATAGAAGATAGTATTTAATAATTTAGCAATATGTTAAGGAAACATGATTTTAAATAACTGAAAAATACTAGGAAAAGCATAGTTATTATGTCATGAGAGCCTAAAAATTAGAAGGCATTATCTGAAAGTTAAATAAAACTGAATGAAATAAAAGGCATAAAGCCAGCAGCCAGGTGATAGTGGTTCATGCCTGTAATCTTAGCTATGAAGGAGGCTAAGAGGTGGAGGATTGTAGTTGAAAGCCAGCCTGGGCAAAAGGCTACAAGACTCCATTCCCAAAATAACCAGCTAAACACAGGGCTGGAAAAGTAGCTCAACTGGTAGAGCACCAGCTATGCAAGAAAGCCAAGCAAGGAAGCTGAGCAAGTGAGGCCCCATTTCAACTTCAAACCTCAGTAAAATACACACACACACACACACACACACACACACAATTGATGACGTTTAGCTAGTTACTCCTGCCATAAGAGCATCCAATGGGTACATATTACTTCATCTTCTCCAAATTTGATAGTTTTTCCCTAATCATAAAATTCAAGTCACATTAATTATTCAGCCTCTGAATAATCTGCTTATGTCTAAATAGATAATATTGTACTGTAAGAATAAATATGAAACTACATGTGATGGCTCACGCCTGTCATCCTAACTACTCAGGAGGCTGAGATCTGAGGATCAAGGTTCAAAGCACTCCAGAAAAAAAAATATTCAAGACCAAATATCAATTAATTAAAAAGCTGAGTTTGAGCCGAGTGCTGGTGGCTCATCCATGTAATCCTAGCTACTCAGGAGGCTGAGATTTGAGGATCATAGTTCAAAGCCAGCCTAAGCAGGCACATCTGTGAGACTATTATCTCTAATTAACCACCAGAAAAACCAGAAGTGGTGCTGTGGCTCAAGTGGTAGAGTGCTAGCCTTGAGCTGAAGAACTCAGGGACAGTGCCCAGGCCCAGAGGTCAAGCCCTACAACCAATCAAAAAAAGCTGAGTTTGGTTGTGGATGCCCCTGCCCCCTGGCAGTCTAGGCCAGCCCAAGTAAAAAGCATGACTCTATCAAAAAAAAGATACTTAAAACAAAAAGATATGGGGAGATGGCTCAAATTGTAGAGCTCCTGTCTAGCAAGCCTGAAGCTCTAAGTTCAAACTTAAATATCAAAAGAAGATGTGCATAGATATATAGATATAGATACTCATCTACAGACACATATATATCTATATCTATATATGGAGAAAATAAAATTCAACAATAGAATTTTGAATACTTCAAAATAATAATACTGGGCGACATAGTGATATTTTCTTTTCTAAACTTTTCAATAGTTCAGAATGTTTATATAGAAACACAAGTGTTATTTTGTACTGCTTTATCAGTAGACAAAAAGAAATGTTTAAAATTTTTAACCTCTTCCACAATAATCCTACTTCAAGGGATTCAATTACCAAGCAATTATAAAATTTTTGAAAGGAGGGCTTCAAAATCCAATGAAATTTTTCCAATATCAAAAAAGTTTTGTTTATTTATTTATTTATGGTCGTTCATGGGGCTGAACTCTGGGCCTGGGTGCTGTCCTTCAGCTCTTCAGCTCAAAGTAAATGCTCTACCACCTGAGCCACAGCACCACTTCCCGCTTTTTTCTGCTTTCTGTGATGCTGAGGAATTGAACCTAGGGCTTCATGCATGCAAGGCGAGTGCTCTACCACTGAGCCAACTTCCCAGCCCTCAAAATAGTTTCTGAGGATAGCACGTGACCTGATGACACATCCCACCCTACACACAAAAGAAAAAAAATAATTGATTGGATATTTTATGTTCAATTATTCACCTAACTGTATCATATGAGTTTTATAATTCTATATAATCTTTTGCTTATGAAAAATGAAACAGGGCTAAATCTGATTTAGATAAACTCCCTCTTCTTTCCATACATTGCAATGGTTGCTAAAGTCATAAAATCCCAAATGGGACTGAAGAAAAGTTGTAATGGTCCAAGGAAAACCAATTTATTCTTAATCAAAATAAAAAGTATGTTAAATTTGATCATTTTCCAAACTTTCATAAACTATGCCTTTTTGTCCATGGAGTCTCCAGGGCCTACATAAAGGACCTGCTCTCTCAGGCCCTGCCAGAGCCCATAAAACCCTCCTTCAGAAGTGGTATTCTCATATTTCTAAGCATAGCTGATAATCCTGAGGTTTGATGAGAATTTGGGTATACATGCCTGCGTTCAGTCAAGTCATCCTATTCTTCACAACTCTGGAGAATGTAGTGAACACTAAGAGATTTCCTATTTCCTCTATCTCATGTTTTATTATACCACAAGAGCTAAAAACCAGAGAACAGACATATGAATTTTTAAAACAGGAGTAAAAAAAATCTATCTACTGAATTTCCTAATAAGATTACTGGAAAGGATTTTACACTGAAGATACAACGATGCTGTACATAATTTTTTAGCTGCACCAGTTAAGAGAATGAAAAAAGAAGTAGAGAGAAACAAAACGGAAAAGACTCTTATAAGAGCGTATGATCTTAACCTCTACCCCAGCTCTGGAATATTCATTTGAATATTACAACTAAAATGCTTAAGTGCTATTTCTACAGTATCCTATTGTGTCTACTTTAACCAGCAACACTATTAATGAGGACATAAAACCTTTACATTTGTGCCATTGACAAGATGTTTAGTGATTAGGCTGGTCTTTTACCAATTTTCATTGTATAAAACCTAACAAGGATAGTATTTTACAGGGTTTGGTTTTTGGGGGGTTTTTGGGGTTTTTTTGTTTTGGGTGGGGAAGGTTTGTGTTGTATTTGGTTTTATGCCTCTCCTTGGGCTTGAACTTAGAGCCTAGGTGCTATCCCTGGGCTTTTATGCTCAAGGCTAGAGCTCTCTACCACTTGAGCCACAGCACCAGTTCAGGTTTGTGTGTGGGGGGGTAATTAATTGGAAAAAAAGAGTCTCATAGACTGTCCTGCTAGGGCTGGTTTTGAACTGGGATCTCAATCTCCAGAGAAGCTAAGACTATAGGAGTGAGCCACCAGCACCTGGCTAGGAATATATTTGTTTTTGATGGATACTTTGGCTCTCATTTAAGTTTTTTTTTTTTTTCTGGTCATCAAGTAAAAGAAAATTTGAAATAATTTTTACTGCAAATGTATAATTATATTCAACTTTATTCTTAAATGTATAGTTATGTTTAAAAATAAAGTGCTGTCTGGAGAGGATAGGTACGGTTAGAGAGGAGGAAAATAATGCAAGGGGTGACATTGGTCAAGACCCAATGTACTCACAAACTGACGTGTCAAACTGAAACCCCTCGGAACAACTGTCTAAAGATAATTACTGGAAACTGTAAAAGGAGGCCGGGTGCTGGTGACTCACGCCTGTAATCCCAACCACTCAGGAGGCTGAGATCTGAGGATCACAGTTCAATGCCAGCCTGGGCAGGAAAGTCCATGAGAATTTGAGCTCCAATTAACCACCAGAAAACCGGAAGTGGAGCTGTGGCTCAAGTGTTAGAGCACTGAAGAAGCTGAAGAGCTGAGGGACAGAGTCCAAGCCCAGAGTTCAAGTCCCAAAACTGACAAAAAAAAAAAAAAAAAGAAAAAGAAAAAGAAAAAGAAATACAGATAGATAGATAGATGGAATACAGTTCTGCCCATACATAATTAGAGACTGTGATTGTTGTGTCTATTGCTTAAAATTCAATGTCTAAAGCCAGTCACCCATGGCTCACATCTATAATCCTGGCTACTCAGAAGTCTGCGATCTGAGGATCATGGCTCAAAGCTAGCCAGGCAAGAAAATTCATGAGAATCTTATCTCCCACTAAACACCAAAAAACCAAACCAGGAGCTATGGCTCACGTGTGAAAATGCTAACCTTGAACAGAAAAGCTCAGGGACTGAAAAGCTCAGGAACAGCGCCCAGGCCCTGAGTTCAAGCCCCAGTATCGGCACACATTTAAAAAAGAATTCAATGTCTCTGTCAACTGTTATTTTAAGCCAAAATCCACAGGAATATAATAAATAATGCTGCCCTGTATCTTATGCTTTATTTATCTTACCACAGATTACAGTACTCACCAATTGTGGGAAAATCAGCATTATTTATTATCCGCATTGTGGTTGACATCCATTGTTCCGCTGCTGCCTATAATCCACATCCTCTTCTATAGTATTCTGATTTCCTTTTGAGGATTTGCCTCTTACTCACAGGAAATGGGCAAAGTTGGCATGCTAGCCAAGCTAAGCCATCATTATGAATTTGATGCTTGTAAAGAGAAATAAGGATATGAAAAATACTAAGAGCTTTGCATCTTGGTGGTAGAACCAGATGACTCTTCCTGCCCCCTGTCCAATGTCTACAAATTCCTGCCTTGACTTCTCCCCCATTCCCAGGCCTGATTTTCTACCCATCCTTCAACTCAGTATGTTTCCTGTTCTAGTTCAGTAAAATTCAAAAAAAGTTTGCCAAAGCATTTCTGTTCATTGCAGTCAGACAACCCCAAAACACCCTTTCTCAAATAAAAATCAGAAATGTTAAATAATTTCCCAGCATTGTACAACAAGCAAGAGAGGTGTAATCTCATGACTCCTGGTCCAGGATTCTTTCTACTTTATCACACAGATAAAGTTGATCTCTTGGCACTTTTTAAACATGAAGCTTGAGTCCCCAGTGGTAAAAATGACTTTAAAGTTTAACGTTATAGGAGCCATTTGCGGGGGAGGGGGAAGATGAAGAACAATCTAATTTCAAATAGTCATAAGTATGGTCATAGAACTTTTAGAGACTTGTCATCTATTTCCTTCAGTGATATTTTCACATTTCTCTTTGTTCTGTTCTGCTAAGATTTTTGCTCTGAAGCTCAAGGTGGCCTCAAGCTCACAGTCCTCCTTCATCAGCCTCCTGAGCATAGGGATTACAGACATGTACCACCACAAGAGCCCAATATTTTTATAAGGATAAACATATTTGCCATGTCACTGGGCTACTAAAGCCCACTATTGATTGACTTTCCTAAAAACTTCTATCTTCAATTCAAGTGAAATACACAAGAAAGCAAAAAACAAAAGTGTGAGTTGAATGAACTGAAAATATTGTTTATGACTGCTCAAAGAATAACAACTCAGTCTTTGAGTACTTACCAGGTACTAAGCAATTCACTAGCCTATACTTCTGTAATGCTACAAAGTTCTCACCACAGCTTTTCAGGGACAATATCAATATCTCATTGTAAAGCAAGAGACGTAGAACTTACAGATGTTAAGTAACTTGACCAACTTCACATACCTGAAAAATGGTAAAACTGAAATCTGAAGCCCTCGTTCTTTTCAGGAATTCCTTCTACCTTCTCAGAAACAGTGAACAGAATGGCAGAATAAAAGTATGCCCATCAATTCTCTGAACTGACAAAATTATTACAATATGACAACTACCACTGTATAAAAGTCACAATCAGTAGAAAATTAAATTTTGCCTTCAGAATGTGGAAAATTAGACAGACAGACAGATAGATAGATAGATAGATAGATAGATAGATAGATAGATAGATAGATAGATAGATAGATAGATAGATAGATAGATAGATAGATTTATGTTAAAGAGATTCTAAATGGCACAATGTTTGAAAAGTCAACATTGACTCTCATTTAATGTAATAATTTGAACCAGAAAAAGCTTTGCAATTCAAAAAAAATAATCCAGAAACTTTTCTCTTAGAATTTTTTACAAGGGGGAAAAAGTACCTTTATTTTCTCCTCTGGAGTTCTTGGACTCTTGCATGCTATATTTCTCTTCAAGAAATTTAACTTGTATCAGTCAAAATTTCCATTTTAACAGATGTACATCTCAAACTCAATATACTACTCCTTGCAAGAAAACTCTGCCTAACCTAAGAGTGAATGCAAAAATAGTTATGTGGAATGTTTCTTAAAAAAAAAAAACTTTTAGCAGTTAAGAAAAAAAAGGGAGACACACCTAAACTTACTTTTTCCATCTGGCTCCAACGCTTTGGTTCATGGAGATGTTATTTGCATTGGCAAAAGGAGGTATGTGATTTCAGAGCGTCATCTGGTAGCACTGTGGTGTAGAGTGGAGCACTAATGAGGCTTGGTGGTGAATATCGTTCTTATAATCCTATCAATTGTTTCAATATTATAAAGCCTTATTTAAGATGATACATCGACTCCCTACTCACGTCTGACCATCCTCAAATTAACCCCACAAGTTACTAATACATTTAAGCTTACATTCATCTTAGAAAATACATGCAAAGGTATAGACTATTCTGAAGAGGTCTTAGAGGAAAGATGAAGCAGATCCTTCTCTGCTAAGATATATATGATATTATAATATATGTTAATATATAATATAAAATATATTTTATATTTACTTGTATTTTGTATTTATATTATATATACTTATATATTATATATTATAATATATTATATCTATTGTATGTTATATATAATAGATATTATATACATATATATTATATATACTTTATTTTTATCCTATTTTTAATTCATATATGTTCATTATCTTTAAGTAGTTATACGAAGGGATTTTAATTCAACACGTCAGTTTATGAATACAACACATCTTGATCAGTGTCACCATTCCATCATTCTCCTCCATCTCTCCCAACCCCATTCAACCTCAAGTTTCCTAGTTCTGTTTTCACATATGTACATTGAATATAATGACTATATTCGCCCACCTTTCTTCTCTCCATTTGCTCGCCTCCTAGGCCTCCTCCCCCACCTAAAAACACATTTCCACTTCCTAGTATTCATTTTGTCCAACTGTAAGTGAATCATTCAAAGGAGTTCCACAGCTGTGACTTTAAAAGCCCACTTCTGAGATCACAGCTTGAATTCGCTCAGGAAGGCAGATCCCTGGTGGCTTGATCTCCTCTTCCAGATCCACCTCTCCTCCTCTGAATACCATCGCCATTGTCCAGACATGTCCAGTGCACCAGGCAGCTGGATGTCTATAAGAATCTGCTGAGATCTTGTGGCTTTCAATAAGATCACACCCATAACACATAACCCATAACTGGATCCTGGGAGTTGCTATGTCAGCACTCTGTTATCCTGGACCACAATGGGGAAAGATGTCTTCCCAGTGCCACATGTATTGAGTACAACTGTTAGGTCAATGTTGGCATCATTCATGACTGGGAAAAAGGTAGAGGTAGACCTTAGTGACCCAGAGGGATTATGGGAGATGGTGGTTATGGTTATGGGTGTGTGTGTGTGTGTGTGTGTGTGTGTGTGTGTGTGTGTGTGTGTGTGTGTGTGTGTGTGTGTGTGTGTGTGTGTGTGTGTGTGTGTGTGTGTGTGTGTGTGTGTGTGTGTGTGCGCGCGCGCACGCGCATGCACTGCTCCTGGAGCTTAACCTCAGGGCCTGGGCTCTGTCCCTGAGCTTTTATGCTCAAAACTAGTGCTCTACCACTTGGGTGCTAAACACAGCTTCACTTCCGGCTTTTTGGTGGTTAATTGGAGATAAAAGTCTCATGAACTTTCCTGCCCATGCTGGCTTCAAACTGTGAACCTCAGAGCTCAGCTAGGATTACAAGTGTGAGCCACCAGCACCTGGCTTAGTTGTGCTTTAAAAAAACAAAAACAAAAACACCTCAATGAATGAACACACAAGCTAATGGAGGGGTTTTGCCAGACTTGCCTTCTGGGCAGGGGAGGTGAGAAGGTAGTTTGATCCTGCAGGGCTACCCGCATTTCAACACCCTGTGAGATTGCTAAATGCAAATCTCGTACCAATAATGTACTTAATGAAGATGTTCTCTGATGGAATTCTCACCTGTCACTGTTTCCTACACCTTCTCTGCTTGATTAACTGGGATATTCCTCAGGAGCTGGTGGCTCGTGCCTGTAATCCCAGCTACTCGCTCAGGACTGATGCTTGAGGACAGCCCAGACATAAACATGAGACCCTATCTCAATCAATAGCTGAATGTGTAGCACATACTTATCGTTTAGCTACTTGGAACCTGTAAATGGCGGATTTTAGAATATTCAGGTTGATCTGGGTAAACACATGAGACATTATTCAGAAAATAGACAAGGCAAAAAGGCCTAGCTCATAGAAGGAATCATGTTGAGCGAGGTAAGCCAAGAACGAAGAGACAAACAGTACATGGTCTCCCTGATAAGTGGATGATGAATCCAAAATGTTAGGTGATATGACAAAACTAACAGGACTTAAGAAACAAAGAACTCCCACTCATCTGGTTCAACCACTACTAAATATCCCCATGCTGCTGATCACATATATGGTATATAACATATGAGCACCGTTATATATTACAGACTGTGATAGACAATTTGCTCCAGGAAAGTTAGAATGAACTTGTGACTTTAAATGAGCATCATTATTCCACAATACTGTGAATTTCCGGAAATTAAGTAATCACTTAATCACAATCAAAAAAAAAAAAAAAAAAAAGAACCTTGGGGAAGGGAGGGAGGGAGGGGATGGTAGGGGGAAAACAATGGAGGGGGTAACAATGTTCAAGAGGAAGTGGAAGTGTACTCATTACCTCACTCATGTAACTGTAACCCTCTGTATAGTATCTTTACAATAAAAAAAAAAGTAAAAAAAAAAAAAAAAAAGGCCTAGCTCAAGAGATTGAGTGCCTGCCTAGCAAACACTAAGCCTAGAATTCAAACCCTAGCACCCCAAAAAACATAAACTTTTTTTTATATATATACTAAAAAGTCTAAGTAAGACTGATATGTAACAGTCATAGTAAGGGCCTGGCCGCTAGTACTATCTGCATTTAAGTATTATTCTATGGCTCTCTTAGTTGTTGGAAGGGGTTTTTTTTGGGGGGGTCGGGGATGGGTAGAGGAGGTTCTAGCTAGTACAGTTGTTTGAACTCAGGGTCTTGGCCTTTGGCTTAACTTGTTCAGGGGAATACTACCACTTTAGCCACATCTCCAATTTGGCTTTTTGCTGGTTGTGGTGGAGATGGATTTCTTAGACTTTTCTGCCCAGGCTGACTTCAAATTGTGATCCTCCAGAATTTAGCCTCCTGAGTGGCTAGGATTGTAAGCATGAGCGACTGGCTCCTGATACACACAGATATATATATACATATACACATATATGTGTGTATATATATATATTATATAGATTTCCAAAATCAAATCATCATCACCCATAAACTCACATTCTTTTCATGCTGCATTGCTATTGTTCTAGTTGTTTGCTCTTTATACCAAGCCCAACCAAATCAATCCTATCACCAATCAGCCTGGCCCCCTGAAGAAGCCCCATGGGGACAGTGGAGGCAGGTGGATGACACCATGGATGCTCATTGGTTCTGACTCTCACAGGGAGATGTGGCGGTTGTGCATCTGAACATCAAGGATTGAATATTTCTGTAAATTGATACTATTTTTTAAAGGCCCTCCATAAAGCAAACTGAGACCCTAACACTGTCTGCATGTGCAATAGTGAATTTATTACATCTGCATTCTTACACATGCGCTTATATTCCTTCCCCAAACACATTGGGGTGTGGGGACCAACTGCCCTGTACATGGCCTGTACTACAACAGAGTCTCCTGTTGCTGGACACTGAAAGTCAAACTATTCAACATCTATTTATGGTCTCACTCTATCCCAGATCTTGTCATATATGCACAAGCGTCTGCTCAAAAACTATTAACTATTAAGAAAAGATGTAGGGGGGCTGGGAAGGTGGCTCAGTGGTAGAGTGCTTGCCTTGCATGCATGAGGCTCTGGGTTTGATCCTTCAGCACCACATAAGCAGAAAAAGCTGGAAGTGGCACTGTGGCTCAAGTGGTAGAGCACTAGCCTTGAGCTGAAGAACTGAGGGACAGTGCACAGGCCCAGAGTTCAGGCCCCATGACTGACGAAAGAAAGAAAGAAAGAAAGAAAGAAAGAAAGAAAGAAAGAAAGAAAGAAAGAAAGAAAGAAAGAAAGAAAGAAAGAAAGAAAGAAAGAAAGAAAGGAAGGAAGGAAGGAAGGAAGGAAGGAGAGAGAAAGAAAGAAAGAAAGAAAGAAAGAGAGAGGGGGACGGAAGGAAGAAGGAAGGAAGGAAGGAAGGAAGGAAGGAAGGAAGGAAGGAAGGAAGGAAGGAAGGAAGGAAGATGTAACTAGATCTAAGGTACACAAAATCCCGAAATTTTCAAAGTAAATTGCAACTTAAATAAAGTCAAGGCCAGGTACTGGTGTCTCATGCCTCTAATCCTAGCTACATCGAAGGCTGAGATCTGAGGATTTAATGCCAGCCCAGGTAGAAGAGTTCATGAGAGCCAGAAATGGAGCTGTGGCTCAAGTAGTTGAGCACCAACTTTGAGTGTAAGTGACAGCACCCAGGTCCTGCATTCAAGCTTCAGCACTGGCACAAGAATAATAATAATAATAATAATAATAATAATAATAATAATAATAATAATAATAATAATTTAAAAATCTAAACTTTTCCCTAATCCTAGAGCGTGTATTTTGAGGCAATGGGTGTTATTTTGTAGCTTTCCCAATGGCATACCAAAGAATTACATTGTCTAAATTCCATTTTCCTTGGTTTTCTCAACTTTCAGGGGGTATAACTGACTACAAATCACATATAAGAAAAGTATACAGTTTGATGCTTGGATATATGCAAATACTGTGAAATGGTTCTTACAATCAAGCTACTTAACAGATCCAGTCATCTAACACAATAACCACGTGTGTGCATGTGTGTGTGTGTGTGTGTGTGTGTGTGTGTGTGCAAGCAAGCATGTGTGTTGAGAACACTTAAGGTATACTTTAACAAATTTCAAGAACACAATACAACATCTCTAACTCCAGTCATGGTGAAGACGACACACCTCTGGAAGTTAAAGTCAGCTTTGCATGCTTGGAAACCTGGACCACTTTGCCTAGAGGCTTGGAGGAAGAGGAGGCCTCATGCCTGCTCCTTGTGGGAGGCTGATTTTCCTCTGTAGCAAACCCTTCTGCAAACGATGGCCTCTTCTCCATCTTCATCACAAGGACGGCCTAGTGCTTCTTAGAAGCAAACCTCGCTGTTCATCAGTCAGCCCCTACGCTGCACCCACAGGCCATTATTAATCTGCCAATTCTGCTCCCAAACAAGCTAGACAAGAGCTCACTAATTTGAAGATCAAAAAGCCACTTGTCCATTATATAATTGGAATGAAAGGCAAAATGTTGCCGTTCTGAAGAGCACAGTAATTACTAGCTGTTAATTGCTCTCTCGTGGTGGCTCACTTTTAATTAAAAAGAACAGCTCGTTGCAGGCCGATAAGCAATAGTGGAGACCATTGGTTTAATCAACAAAGCAGAAACATTTGTTTCTGCCCAAGCCAACAACAGCTTGAGAAATCTTCAGATGTCCAATGGAGATTAAAAACTGTCTATTTAGTGCAGTCAGATTTTATTTTAACCAAGGAAATGACTATTTGAAGTCTTCCAATGCCAGTATCCCTGCACAGGCCCTGCTGGTGCCGAGGAGACTAATCACAGGCTGGGTTGTGATCACTCAAGAAAAGAAATTTAGCGACTTTCCTCTAGACTTCATCATTCTTGCGTAATTGGCTTGTCTGAGGTGAGCACTCTTCCCCCTCACCCCCACCCTTTCTTTTTCTTTTTCTTTTTCTTTTTTTTACTAAAAAGAAAGCGCTTTAAAGTATGGAAAGCCCACAAACTGTGCATTTAATTACTGTTCATATTTCATGCAGTCAAACTGAATTTCATTTAAAAAGAAAATGATTTACCTATCTTTAAAAGGCCCTATATGCTCTGCTTTGGAGGTCCCCCCCTTCTTCTTTCTTTCAGGGGTTATATATTTACATGCCAAAAAAATGCATTTAGAGCATCAAAGTGAATTCTGATTGATGCATCTCTTGTCTTCCTATTTCTTGTAGGAGCCACCAAATGACAGCTTCCCTTACAAGGGGTGGGGCTGGGGTCTGTCCTTGGAAGGAGAGAGCTATGCTGAATTAAGAAGGGTTCCTAGGTTAAGTGGGGTTACAGGGTCCTAGTCTGGCCCATGGTTCTAGCTATGGGCAGTGTGGTCACCCGCCCAGCCCCCTTTTCTTCTCTCTCTTCTAAGTCACGCTAGTTAAAGAGCCATTTGCTTTTACACTTGCATATATTTTCTCTTAATTGTCTCTTAGGAATCTTATGTATATATTTAAGTCTAGTCCATCAAAAGTCACCATTTTATTTCACTCATCCTAACAGGTTCCTATCTCTGAGCTATATGGATAAAAGTCAAAATAATAGCAAAATTTGATGGAATGAAACTCTGTCCAATTGTTGGTCATGTTTTTGCCTTGGACATTCTTTGGTGAGCTTACAAAATGGCTGTCACCTCAGCTCAAACAGGTTCTGTCCCCTTCGCAATCACTCCACTGCTCTTCCTGCTCAGGTGAAACAACATCCCCCAAATACAGCTTAAAAGTTATGTAGGAAAAGGGGTCACTGAGCTGGGACAACGAAAAATGAACCTGTTCTGCACTTGATTTCCTAGCTCTTCTTTTCATCCTCACTTAGGTCAGTCTGATGGAGTGGTCCCAATTTCATGTCTCCATAACGATCTACTTAAGAGCCCAGAGTTCTCCTTTCTACTTGGGAATTTATCACTGGGTTTCAAATTAACTTATCCACCTGAAAGTGTCTTCTTTCAGGAAGAAAGGATAGGGAAAGGAAGGGAAAAGTTTTATAACGTTTTCCTTTATCCTCTCTTTATTTATATATTTATATATTTATTTATATCCAGGAAAAAATGTCCTCCTACTGTAGAAAAAGCAGAAAACAATTGAAGTTTAAAGCTTAGATTGGCCATGTCTTAACGAGTAACTAGAGGAAGTCATTTAGCCTCGTAAATCTCCGTTCATTCCATGGGGGTATAAACTAGCTATTCTAAATGATTGTTGCAAAAACTAAGTGAAATAATACTTTGAACAAAGTAGGTGCTCAATAAATGGTAGCTGTTCCAAAGGAATACCAGGTGTTGGTGATACACAAATACTAGCTGAAGAAAGATCCCTCTCATTCTGCCCTTAATATACTTTCAAAAAAGGCAAAAGAACCTGGAGAAGACCAGCATCACCCACCCTTATTTTCCTCAGCCCAACAGTTCATCACTGATCATGTTAATTACTTTGCCCACTGTAAAATTTGGCATGCATTGGGTAGGAGACATTGAGTTACAGTCAAATTCCTGGAATTTGATAGAAGAATGATTTTAGTATAAAAGTAGAGAGATAAAAAGAAGACACACCAGGAGCTGGTGGCTCAGGCCTGTAATTCTAGCTATTGAGAGATTGAGTTCTGAGGATCACAGTTCAAAGACAGCCTAGGCAAGAAAGTATATGAGATTTATATCTCCAATTAACCACCACACACACACACACACACACACACACACACACACACACACACACACACACACACACACACACACACACACACTCACTCACACATAAAGCTAGCAATGGAGCTGGGCTCAAATAGTACAGCACCAGCCTTGAGCAGAAAAGCCAAAAGATAGCATCAAAGCCAGGTGTTCTAATTCTCGTTCCAATACACACACACACACACACACACACACACACACACACACACACACACACACAAATTGTATTCTGAAGTTTAAGTTCCTGAGCACATGCCTTATGATATCAATGAGCATTCATCTTATCTAGCTTGGCAGGGTTATTAATAAGAAATGCATTTGCCAAACACCAGTAGCTCATGCCTGTAATCCTAGCTACTCAAGAAGCTGAGATCTGAAGATCACAGTTCGAAACCTGCCTGGGCAAGGAAGTCAATAAGACTCTTATCTCCAATTAAACACCAAATGCCGGAAATGGAGCTTAGGTTCAAGTGGTAGAGCACTAGCTATGAGCAAAACAGCTTAGGGACAGTGCCCAGGCCCTGAGTTTAAGCCTCAGGACAAGCAAAGAAAAAAAAAAAAAAAAAACAGGAAGGAAGGAAGGAAGGAAGGAAGGAAGGAAGGAAGGAAGTTAGTTTGGTGGTAGTAAGATAAATATAGTGAATGTGAGGAACTATTGATTACAGTAATAACAACATATAATTTTAAAAAGACCCTGCCACTGAGCAAATAATTAAATTGAATTATTTTTCCTAAAACAAGTGCTTTTCTAACTTTCTAATTCTACTGGGAACTGTCCTTTGGCTTCTTTTAGTTCTCACTGAGAATCAAGAAGCTTTTAAACCAAACACTGAACTCAATGGAAAATTCCACATCAAGGCAAAGAATATTAATATTTTTTAATCACAAAATAACTTAAATCTATAGTCATCCTAGCTTTAATCAGTCATGGAGACATCAACTTGTCTAGCCGAAAGAGACCTACCTCCATAAGTCCTGCACAAATAAAAATGTTGCAGATAAGTACAAATATATTCAAGAAATAATCACCAAATCTATCTGTCAAATGCTAAAAAGAACCTCTATCGATATACTTCAGGGCATCGTTCTCCCCAAATCCTGAGTCCCAGAGATCCCCCAGGTGAGACTAGCACTCGCTAGAAAAGTGAATGGCCCATTGGTCAGGTAATGGCTTCGCCACCAGCTCCTACTGAACTCTAAAAACCAAACCAGCTTTAAGTCTATTTTCTGATTACTTCAAGCAAATGTCATAGGGGTGGCATTGATCGAGACACATGGTTTTCATAAACTGCTTTGCTGAATGGCAACTACTTTGGAAAACTTCATAAAGATAAGGAAAATATTTTAAAACTCAAGAAGATCACTTTTTAAAAATTAGATAAAACCTCTCCTTTCACCATTTCTGTATCTACAAGTCAGATGCATTAAGTACCTCCACACCATCCCACAACCATCACAGCAAATCACCGCCAGAATTCTTTTTTTTTTTAATTATGCCATAGTGAAACTCTGAACCCATTAAATACTAATTCTCTCTCCCCATCTTCCATCTTCCTGGAACCCATGAGTACAGTTCTGTGTCTGTGCATCTCCCTATTCTGAGTATCTCATAAAAGCAGAGTCATTTGTGACCCTTTGGTGTCCAGCTTATATCACGAAGCCTGTCTTCGAGGCTCGTCTATGCCACAAGATGTGTTAGAATTTCCTCCCTTTTCTTTTTTTTTTTTTTTTGGAGGGGTCTGGTCGTGGAGCCTGAACTCTGGGCCTGGGCACTGTCCCTCAGCTCTTCAGCTCAAGGCTAGCACTCTACCACTTGAGCCACAGCGCCACTTCCAGCTTTGTTTTTCTTTTTGCTTATGTGGTGCTGAGGAATCGAATCCAGGGCCTCATGCATGCAAGGCAAGTGCTCTACCACTAAGCCACCTTCCCAGCCCCAGAATTCTCTCCCTTTTCAAAGCTGTATAATATTCCATTGGATGTTTGAACCACATTTTGTTTGTTTGTTCATCTGCTGATGGATTTCTTAGATGTTCCCACATTTTGACTTTTGTCACATGCAGTATCTTTTTGAGTTCCTGCTTCAATGACTGCTTTGAGTTTCTGGAAAATCCAAACACCTATTCATGCGCTCTGTCCCACACCAACTACCAGAAAATACAAAACAAATGTCTTCAGATAAAGTGAGAACAGTCTTTGTGGATCGAGTACATGGTAAGCCAAAATCCTCCCACAGACCACGCACAATGCATGAAGTGAGTATGATGCGAAGTACGGCCAAAGCCAAGCAATGTGGCCATACAGAGGCTTTTTCCTCTTTGTTCCTATTATCTTTAAGTAGCTGTACAAGGGGTTTCAATCCAACATGTCAAGTTTATGAAGACAGTGCCTCTTGATCAGTGTCTCCCCTTCCATCCTTCTCATCTTTCCTCAATTTTCCTGGTTCCATTTTCACAGGTGTGCATTACACCTTGTGACTGCATTCACCCACCTTTTCCCCTCTTCCTGCGTCCACCTCTCTCCTCAACCTCACCTCTTTCCCCCATACACCTCCAGTTGCAGCTTCCTGGTATTCATTTCACTGGACTGTAGGTTAGTTGTTCAAAAGAGTCACACCACTGGAATTCTCCCCCACTGTACCCTACTATAGTTAAAACATTTGCATATACATGCATATAGGCCCTGTATATGATTACTTGCGCGTATTTACCATTTAGATCTAATATCCACTCTAGGACAAAATGCTCATCGTTTGAGCGCTTACCTCAGATCATCTGCTCATCACATGGGCCCCAGCAGGCCTGGGGTGACTGGGTAATTCGGATCCCGGTTATGTTCCACATTCACTTTGTGACTGGGATAGGAGTGAGGGGTGGGGAAAGGGGGGGACGGGGTGTTCACCTATTTCCTGTTTCTAATTTCAGGCACCACCTGTCACCAGCAGTTTTGACTTTTCACAGTTTTCTTTAGAGCCTCTTTGCTTTCTTTCTCATAGCTGTCCTAGAGTTTATCAGAGGAAACACTTGCCCTCCGAGGATGGCTTCCATGCTGTGACAGATTAATCCAAGTTGAGTGAACTTCCTTCAGACAGAGGACACTAATTATTCTGAAGGCACTTAGAACACAATATGAGCTGACAGCTCACAGACCTTTCCCTGCCAGCTTCGCATTGTCTTAATGTCAGACCCTGTCAGTTCCCAGCCTTAATTACATCCTGTTTACAAACATTAAGCCTGACTTCAGATGAAGACTTAACAAAGGTTGACAAAGGTCACGGCCACAAGGCAAGGATGTTATCTGTCTGTTCTCTGTGCCCGATAAACCAGAGGTACAGGGCCGATGCCTGAGATAGCTCTGGGAGCCCCGACACCCACCATGGTCACCAGAATATCTAATCTCTATACACAGGTGTCCGTCCAGTCCTGTAAGCACCATGGTAGGGAGAGAGGACCATGTTGAGAGCCAGCTTGGTGCTACTGGTTATCTGATGTCTAGGGCAGACATGGCCAAAGGTCCTGGGAAAGTCCTCCTTCACCGCAAAGGGCATCCTCCCCCTTGACCACCGAGTCAGGAAAAACAAATTCCACGCGTGATAAATGTACCTCACTTGAAACCACAACCTATCTCAAAGATGACAAACAACATTTTGTTCTAGATTTGTAAAGCAAACCTGATTTCCGTTTGTGTTTAGTTTGTGCTGGTCCAAGAGCTTGCGTTCAGGGCCTAGACACTGTCCCTGAGCTTCCTTTTTTTTTTTTTTTAACCCAAGGCTGGTGCTCTACCACTTGAGCCACAACCCCACTTCTGACATTTTGGTGGTTGCTTGGGTTGGCTTCCAACTGTTACCCTCAGATCTCTGCCTCTTTGAGTAGCTAGGATTATAGGCATGAGCCACTGGCACCAAGGTTCAACCTGATGTGTAGATGCATAGTGTGTGTGTGTGTGTGTGTGTGTGTGTGTGTGTGTGTGTGTGTGTGTGTGTGTGTGTGTGTGTGTGTGTGTGTGTGTGTGTGTGTGTGTGTGTGTGTGTGTGTGTGTGTGTGTGTGTGTGTGTGTGTTAGGATCAAAGAGCAGGTTTGTCTTCAGCAAATCACCCTGAACATTCACTCTACACATTCAATTTGTGGACATCCCATTCTCCTTGCCTTCCAATTCCATCAGACTTGGATTTCTTTGAATGTCAATACATTAAAAGCAATAATTAAAATCATAAGCCATCAATACTTTTAAGGTTATAGCCTGCATGACCCTCTGCCAAGCCCCTGTGTCTTCTACAGGGGAAGAATGAGCTAATGAGGTTGAAGACTTTAACACAACCGGATTTTACAGCACTCTGATGGCCAAGCCGGGCTGTAACCCAAGTCTGGAGTTCTTCCTTATATTTAGAGGAACTGAACTTCTCTTTTCATTCTGTATCATTAGTATTCCTGTGGATTAGACATCTGTTGAATTTACACAAATCGCTTTTCAGTTTTCCCAAATCATTACATTTTTTTGTATGATGGGTTCCTATCTCCTGTCACTTCAATTTCTTTGAATATTCTCTGGACACATAGCTCTCTCTCCATGTTGACATTCTCTAGGTGCTTAGAAAAGCAGTTGGTACTTTATTTATTGATTTATTGATTTATCTATTTGGGGCCTCTATTTGGGCTTCTCCCAGGTTCTCATGACTTTTACTGTGCCAAGCTCAGGCCATTATTGATCTGGGTTCAGTTAGTCACAATCTGTCCGCCAGGCAGGCTCTCAACATGCACATCTTGAATGAGCAAATTCCAGATGTCTTGCCCACAGCTGTGTTCTCATCAGATTCCTAGGTAATCACCGTGATCAGCACTGGCCTCCTTTGGTCCCTGGCTTCTTCCTCATCCTCTCTCTACCAGGTGCATTGCCACCAGCACTCCACTCCAACACCAGGTCTTCACTGAGGTCCGAGCTCAGCTGGATGCACATGGGCAGCTCTGCATGTTTCTCGCTGAGTCCTAAATCTTCCCTGTCTTTCTTTTTCCCCTTTGTGAAATATAACCACTACACCAAATCTCTTCCAACACAGTTTAGCCAAGGGTAAATCACTGCCAGAGACTTTCTCCTGGCCTTCCCATCTTGGATATAAGAGGCACCATTGTCCCTATCCCCAGGCTTTAGAGAGTTTTTCCTTAAGCTTCTTTTCCTCACTGCTGCACCATAGTGAGGAACTACATCTGTTTCCTATTTTGTCCAAAATGCCATCTCAGTATCCGGAACACAGAAAGTGCTTGTGAGAGCCTATGAACTAATACTCAGGTGAAAATGAGAAAAGTCAATAGATAGATGAATAAATGAACATCAGCCAGGTACTAATACCTCATGTCTATAATCCTACTCAGGAGACTGAGATCTGAGGATCTCAGTTCAAAGCCAGTCCAGGCCAAAAAATACAAAGCCCCTGAGACTCTTCTCTCCAACTAACCATGAAAAGAACCAGGAGTGGAGCTGTGGCTCAAGTGGTAGATTTTAAGTGAAAACGTCAAACAAGAGAGAGAGTCCCTGAGTTCAAACCCCAGTACCACCAGCACAAGCAAAAGCACAGATAAACGTGGTGAAATCACTGAGTCTCAACAATACTTCCCCCCAGTTCTTCCCCTTTACTCCCTCCTGGCCACTCCCATTGTTAAAGTCTCTGGAGCCAGGAGTGTGCTTTGCCTCAAACCATGGCTGCTCCGTTTGCCTTTGTTTGCCCCACCCAATCCCCACGAACTACGTCCAAGCCGACTGAAACACTGTACAAAAAAAAATAAAATAAAAAAGGACATTTCAATCTGAACTAACTATAGATTCTGTGTAACTACCCTCTAGAATATTCTAATTTGTTACAGAAACAGGACAAGTAGCTCTAGGCCCAGGTCCAACTCCTGCCAAGTGTGACTTATTTTACTCCCTCAGGATGACAATGAACTGTTGTTAACTACTCCTAGACCGCGATCCTCTGAACAGGTGTGCGTCCCATAACACTCTGCGGTCTAGACCAGATTTCCCAGCTTATGGGAGATTATGTCATTTGGGACTGGATCCAAGGCTTGGCTTAAATACAGACAGATTACTGCCTCACTGCTCAACCTCGACCGCATACACAGAGCAAAGGCAGATGGATCTGCCCACCAAGTGCAATATGGATCTCTCTGACGACACACTAGACTTAGGGAGGTTACAGTGAAACTGAACTACAATCCCCAGGTGTTACCGTACTTAAACTTCTCTCGCCACGATGAGCTACAGAGTTCTCCATAGTCACTGAAGATTTAAACCCAATTGGGTTTTAAGGTGCCTATCTTGTCTTCTGAGGCTGCCAGCTGGTGGCTAGAATGTCCATCCCCAACTTCTACCACTTAGCGGAGGAAACAGATGTGGAGGAGGGAGGCTGAGGGGCAGGGAGGAGGGCAGAGGGTAAGTTGAATGAAAGAATGAATTCTTTCCCATAAAACCCTCAGAAGTGTGAAGAAGTTGGACTGATTTGCAAGCGTTAAATATACATGGGAGTGTTAAGTACAGTTTAAAGATAGGCAATAACCATTTGTTATCAAGGTCACCCTGACACCTGAGCGGTTCTCTGCGTGAAGGCTTTAGTCAAGAGCTTTAAACACAACAGCTGTACCTGCAACCTCTTCCCACTCCCCTGAAAAATAACTGCCCCCCCCTTTTCTCAGGCTGGGCCACTGTCTCTGCATTTGTGACACCAGCCACATTCCATAACAGCTCTACCAGGGTCTACAACCAAATGCTTTCACTAACCCAAACCCAAACAAAAGTCTAATTTTAAGAGTAAAGTTGAGAGAATCCTAGCAAAGTCACCTCAATAAATCTAGCACACACTTCTACATATTGGGAGTGTACAGAAGTCTAGTGCTCAAATGAATTCCACAATTCCTAGTCCTTTCTCAATACTGAATGCATTTTAGAAAGGAAAAAATATGCTAACGTACTAAATATTTTACAGCTCTTTTGCCCAGCATCAAAAATATGAAGTACATGGGCTACCAGTGGCTTCACACCTGTAATCCTAGCTATTCAGGAAGTTGAGATCTTAGGATCAAGGTTCAAAGTTAGCTCAAATAGGAAAGCTTGTGAGCCTCTTATCTCCAATTAACAAATAAAAAGCTGGAAATGGAGTTGTGCCTCAAATAATAGAGCTCCAACCTTGAGGGGAAAAATAGTAAGGGGTAGCACCTAAGCCCTAAGTTCAAGTCTCAGTACTGACACAAAATAATATAACAAATAACAATAATAAAATGATCATTTTAGAAAGTAATTTATTTTGCCAAGGAACTACTACAATAGTGAGTTGTCAGGAGAGTAGAGGAAGCCAAGCAGGAGGCAATTACCGAGAGGTTTGGTCTGCAAAGGCTCTAGGTGCATGGGATATAGAGTTGAAGACAGAACATGAAGCAGGCATCCTAAACACTCAGATAAAAAGGATGGCTGCAAAAACAATCCTGCTCACCCTGACCACTGAAGCCTTGAAAGCTGACATCTTTCAGTCAGGTAGTTGGATCCCACCAGATAATTGTTACCTCAAGGCAGTGCCCAATTTCCATGTAAAAAAAATGCAACGTATAGGTATAAATGTTCTCCACATACTTATTTCCTCTGCATCTTGGATACCCAGCGTGCAGCAGGTACTGGACAAATGTATGTGGTGTAGGCAAATAGGAAAGATGGCAGTAGAGAGAGGAAGGGCAGGCAGACAATAGAGAGATGAAGTGCTGCTAAATTTAGTCATTATGGTCAATGTATATATGTGAAAATGGAGCCACGTAGTTTAGGGATATGCATAGAATTGGAGCAAATGGGGGAGAATGATGGAAGGGGTAACATTGATGAAGATATATTGTATTCATCTGACTTGTTGAATTGAAACCACTCTGTACAACTACTTAAAATAAAATCTTTAAAACTTACAAAAAGGCAAGATGTCATGAGAGTTTGAATACTCTTCAGGGCCTCCTATGCAGTGTACTTTAAAGCCATCTCTTTGGAAAAGTATCTGAGAGCTGGGATATTTAAGAGTCAACTTTTCCATAATAACCAATTCAACTCATAAAATAAGTAGACAGAAGGAATATAAATTTTTATCCTCACTAGTCAGCAATTGAAAAATGTTAATCCCAGCAGACACAGAGAAGAAGAAGAAGAAGAAGAAGAAGAAGAAGAAGAAGAAGAAGAAGAAGAAGAAGAAGAAGAAGAAGAAGAAGAAGAAGAAGAAGAAGAAGAAGGGGAGGGGGAGGGGGAGGGGGAGGGGGAGGAGGAGGAGGCAAAGGAGGAGGAGGAGGAGGAGGAGGAGGAGGAGGAGGAGGAAGAGGAGGAGGAGGAGGAGGAGGAGGAGGAGGAGGAGGAGGAGGAGGAGGAGGAGGAAGAGGAAAGAAGCAGGCACCAGTGGCTCGCACCTATAATCCTAGCAACTCAGGAAGTTGAGATCTCAGGATTTCCAGCCCAAGAAGGAAAGTCCATAAGACTCTCATCTCCAGTAAACTACCAAAAGCTGGAAGTGGAAATGTAGTTCAAGTGATTACAGCACAAGCCTTGAACAACAAAGTTCAGGGATAGCACCCAGTCCCTCAGGAATAAGAAGAGGAAGAAAAGGAGGAGAAGGAGAAAGCAGGGAGGGAGGGGTGGGGGGGGGAGGAGGAGGAGGAGGAACGTAGGATAGAGTTGCTCACAGAAGCCCTGTCCACATTCCTCAACAGGAAGAGCTGTCGTCTTCTGAGAATAACCAGAGTGAGCTAGAAAGATCTAGCCTCGCCTTGAGTTCCACAGCTCTCCTGTGGTCCTTCTAGGCCTTCTAGCTGAAGGAGAGTGCAGGAGGGAAAGCAGGAGGGAGGTGACAGGGATTTTGCTTCCAGCCAGACCCCAGGAACAATATTATTCTATGCTCCTATGACAATCCCAACCCATTTGTTGTGCCTGCCCAAGTTTCTGGGCAGCAGTGAGCTGGCCAGCCTCAGCCGGGCCTGCAGCCTAGACAAATAGCAGTGATCATTTATTGATACAACATAAATGTTCAGTACAGCATACAAAGTAAATATTACCACCACCATTTTACAGAGGAGAAAATTAAGGCTAATCTGTTTAGCAGGTGATGGAGTGAGGATTTGAACTTCATTTCGTCTGACTCGAAGACATCCCTTCTTTTTTCTCCATTCACACCACTCTGCTTCTTGGCTTACCATGTAAGATCGTTCTCCAAGGAGAATGTGAGTTATGGAGGGGATTTTCTCTTTCATATTCAAACCCAGCATCATTTTAGATGAAATTCTTTGTATGGAAGAGCCTCATCATTTAAGCTCAATAGCTTAAAACTTGGAAAACCTCAATTATTACAAAGTAGCACACATTTTGGAAGTCTCTCCTCCCACCCCTGTACTCCACAACACGGGGAGGGCTCATTGTAAGATCATCCTGCAAGATTGAGTTGTACTTAAGAAAATAAATAAGGTAACATTGCATAGTGCTTTTCCACGGAAAGAGTTCAAAGCATTTTTCAAATACCAATTTTGATATTTTGCTGAAGGAAAAAAAAAAGAAGTTGAAATGTTATGAACAAATCCTAGGAAGCACCTCTAAAATAATCCAACTTTCTTCTTCCTGAAAGAATGTTAACCATCTCAAGACAAAACACACACAAACATGAGGCTGCGGGTGTCATTCAGTGGTAAGGCGCTTTCTAGCATGCATCAGGCACTAGGTTGCATCCATAACACCACAAATACCACACACGTGTGCATGCACGTGCACATGTACACACACACACACACACACACACGCGGAGACTTAAAAGTACAGAATTCATGACAATTAGCAATCAGTTACTACCACTTGAGTATTGACTCTACTATGCAATTTCTTGAAAAACAAACAAGAAAGCTATAATATTCATTAGCCAATAAAAGGGATTTATATGGCTTGTTTTTAAGAGACTGTGAGTAAAGCTAGGAACGGTGGCTCAGCTTATAATCCTAGCTCTCAGGAGGCTGAAATCTAAGGACTAAGGTTCAAGAACAGTCCAGGGAAGAAAAGTCTGTGAGACTCTTAACTCCAGTTGACCAGCAAAAGGCCAAAAATGGAGCTGTGGCTCAAGTGGTAGAGTGCCAGTGGAGCAAAACAAGTCAAGTGAGAACATGAGGCCCAGAGTTCAAGCCCCAGTACTGACAAAAAAAAAAAAGACTAAGATAGTGAGTAGTATCTCCTACCACTATAAAGAAAAAGCACAGTCTTTACACTACATGGTGCCCTCAACGAAAGTTAAGGAAACATCATTAACCAAAAATAAAACAATTCTATTTTCCTTCTATATTGACCATATTTCATTTTTCTAATTTTTTTTGTCAGTCCTGAGACTTGAACTCAGGGCCTAGGCACTGTCTATGAGCTTTTGTGCTCAAAGCTAGCACTCTACCACTCTGAACCACAGCTCCCCTTCCAGTTTTTAGCTGGAAATGAGGTTCTCACAACCTTTCCTGCCTGGACTAGCTTCAAACTGCAGTCCTCAGATCTCAGCCTCCTGAGTAGCTACCAGCCACCAGCATCCGGAATATTTGATTTTATTTTTACAGCATTAATAATAAGCACATCTATTTCTTATATTTGTTTCTCTAGATCTTTGGCTTTGTCTGTCCGTAGCTAGCAATGAAAATCTACCCCTTCCTCAAGGTATCACCTGTGCACCACGCATGGTGTAACCACAGTCCTGTGCTGAGCACACAGCTCTGCACTCAGAGACTCGGGGCTGTCAAACAACTTGAGTCATGTCACAGGCCACAATTCTATCCAGGTTCGTCTGAGTCAGAATCAAGGTCTTAAACATCATCCCACAGACCCTTTCTCACCATCTGCTTGCTGCATGAGGTGCAACTTTTTTTTTTTTGTCAGTTGTGGGGCTTGAACTCTGGGTCTGGGCACTGTCCCTGGGCAATTCAGCTCAAGTCTAGCACTCTACCACTTAAGCCACAGCGCCACTTCCAGTTTTCTGGTCGTTTACTAGAGATAAGAGTCTCACAGACTTTTCCTGCCCAGGCTGGCTTTAAACCATAATCCTCAGATCTCAGCCTCCTGAGTAGCTAGGATTACAGGCATAAGTCACTGGTGCCTGGCTTTGTGCAACATTTTTATCTGTGTTCCCAAAGTCAGAGAGATCTGAATTCTCGTCCTGGGAGCTACTATGTTCCTTAAGAACAGGCCCACAGAGGAAACTAGACCCTCACTGCCTTTGATCACTCAAAGCATTTGGTATCATAACCTGAATTAATTATTTTTTTAATCTAAGCAACAACAATTGGTAGTGCAGGCAAATGAAAAGGGTCTAAGTGGATGGTAGGAAGTCACATGATTCCTGGCTAGAGAGACTTTCTCTTTAGGTCCTCAAACAACTCAAAGTCAGTTAAAAGTAACCAGTTGTCACCATCCACAATGTCCCATTTGAAATCAGTTGGTGATCAAAACAAACATCGGAAATACTATGAGTTCTATACTAGCAAAAAAGAAAGAAAGAAAACTAAAAGCAATTATAATCATGTTTGCCCTGGCAGGAAGCTCCAGGGAGACCAAGAACTAAATGATAAAGGGGCCACTATCACCTCTTAAATCTTGGTGACTGCTTCCAGATGAGCCATTTGGCATAGGGAGGAAATGAAGTCAAGAAACTCTGCCCAGCTGTTGGATTTCAGTTAGAAATTATCAATAGTGGAGGCTGATTTATAAGCCTCAAACTAGGCATGGTAATTGTGTTACTACTCTTTTTTAATTACTTTTTACTAATTTTATTACCATACATCAATAGTAGAAAGGAGTTTCGTGTTAATTCCATAAATGTATGCAGGGCCCTTCACTACTTTTAAACAAATGACAGGCTTGAAATTTTGTGAGAACTCACCAAAATGTAGCTAGCATGTAGACATTTTAGGCCATGAGAAAAAAAAATATATATATATATGGTCTTGTTAGATTGTCTTTGAAGAATTATACAGAAAAGGAAGTCTCTTTTAGGCTTATACAAATAGGCTTGTCTTTTCAAATCAATCCAAAATCCACTCTGAAAACTAAAGATTTTCCAATTATTTGCTAGACACACCAAAAAAAAAAAGAAAGAAAGAAAAGAAAACCCTCTGGAATTACTGCAATTTTCAAAACATCAAGAATACCACAGTTAATGGCAGCTATGTTTCTCATAAAAACACCCCCAAACAGAAATGGTTCAATGAAAGCTTCTATCCATTGATTTGGTCAGGAACTGTGTGTGGTAGGTACTAGGACTTCAATCATAAAAAATAAAATAAAATAAAAAAGGACAGAAATAGCTCTTGCCCTAGAGGAATTCACATTCCAACAGAGGAAACAGATACTGAATATCTAATTATGTATAGCAACTTAATCAAAATTATGTTAAGAAAACAGCTGACAATGTATTACTGGTTTTTTCCAATTTAATCTAAAGGAGCCTAGAATCAGGGTGTGGGGGAGAGTATGCAATAAGATGTCAAGTGGCCAAAAGCATACTCCAAAAAATTCTCCTCAAAATGAAGTTTAGAAGTATTTTTCCAGAGATTACCTCATGTCCAGTTCCAGCGATTAGACATATTGCGGCGTCTGATCACCAAGATAAAAATATGGTAGCCAGTGGTAATCCAGTCTTCATGAATTCAAACCCCTAGTATATAATATATTTTGTGTCTCTTGTTTTTCTTCTTGTTGTTATTGTTGCTGTTTTCTTTCCTCCCAGATTTACATTTTGTTAACATCCTCATAGTAACTTCTGGAATGTCTTTATATTAACCTTGATAGCCAGAGTGGCAAAATTCTTGACTTCCCTCCCGTCTAATAAAAATAAATTAAAGGAACATTTTTCATTCTGTAAAATAAGGTACATTTTTTTCTTAAAAAGGAAAAGTAAGTTTAAAAAAAAAAGTGTTGTCTAGATTTAAAGCTACTATTTTGATCTAGCCAGAACTTGAAAACACAGGATCCTACGCTATGTGAAACTTGGAATTGAGCTTCAAGGAATCCTGTCCAGCCCATCATATCACCAATGAGGATGCAGAGAATGTGCTTCTCGGAGGGCCTCGCTCATGAGATGCCTGAGACGTTGCACACAGTATGGAGCAAATACACAGCAACTTGGCCATAGCACCACTGGCTCAATGCAAAGGACCTAAATGCACTGACTGACATGGAAATGCACTGCTGTGCTGAGTGATGCTCACCTTAGCTGGTAAATCACTTTGCTTCAAAGTCAGCAACTCTACACCTACGCCAGCAAGACTGTGCTAGTAGATACAACTAAAATGCCCAAGTGAGTACCTGATTCTTGGTTGAGACTTCACTTGTGTGTGTATGTATCTGTGTGCATGTGCACACATGCATGTATGTATGCATGTGTCAGTCCTGGGACTTCAACACAAGGCCTAGGAGCTATCCCTGAGTGCTTCTCTTGCTTACCTGGCTGACTCCACTTTTAAGGGGAAGCTATCATACAGAAAGACGATGGGTTGAGGAGCTATGCTACATGACTCCTTGCCTCCCCCCACCCCACGCCCATAATCACTTTTTGACACATGAAAAATACCTCAAGGGAATTTGAACTTTAAAAAGTAAAACCTGAGCCGGACGCCGGTGGCTCATACCTGTAATCCTAGCTGAGGAGGCTGAGATCTGAGGATCACGGTTCAAAGCCAGCCACAGTGGCTCAAGTGTTAGAGCGCTAGCCTTGAGCTGAAGAGCTGAGGGACAACATTCAGGACCAGAGTTCAAGCCCCATGACTGAGCAAAAAAAAAGTAAAACCTGCCTGGTGCCAGTAGCTCACTCCTGTAATCCTAGCTATTCAGGCAGGAAGTTGAGATCTGAGGATCACAGTTCAAAGCTAGCCAGGACAGAAAAGTCCTTGAGACTCCCCAATTAGCTAGCCAAAAGCTGGAAGTGACACTGTGGCTCAAGTAGTAGAGGACTGGCCCGGAGCACCAAAGCTCAGGGACAGTGTCCAGACCCTGAGTTTACTCCAAAACTAGTACAAAAAAAAGTAAAACCTCAGGCAAACTTCTTTGCTCAGCTTTTTCTCCTGCTTGCTAAACTAGATGCTCATGACTCCTGGTCACTCAGCATCTCTTTCTCTTTCCCCTTAGCCATCTCTGCTCACTCACAGATCTGGGATTCAGGTGAGATTGCCTTCATCCTGTCCCATCCAAAAGACAACACATATCTCAGGCCTGGACAACGGGAACATTTCACCCTTGGCCACTGTGATACAACAAAGGTCTAGCATATGGTACTGGCTAGGCTAGAGTCTACATCCAGGACTTCTGTGGATATTACTGGGGGAGAAAAGTGGACCATTTCTTACTAGCCAGGAGCTGCCTGCAACCAGAGGAAGAGAACAGATGGCCTGAGGATGCATCCAAGATGGAAGAAAGCCAGAGACAGAGATGCAAAGAGAATCTGAGCAGATAAGTGGAGTCCATAAGAATTCTGGGTGAGTACCACTAACAGAGACCAACCCTACAACTCCAAATCATAGAAGGGTTAATCTTAGAAGAGCCAAAGTTTGATAAGTGACCCCAGAAATGCAAGCCAGGTCCTTCTGGTATCTGCTCAACCATGATCAGATAGTCTCTGCTCTCACACTAATCCTGGCATCTTGATCCATGGTATTTACAGATTACATGTGATTATACAAATGCGAATGCAAGAGAAAAAAATGTAAGCTCACAGTATCGGGTACAGACCTGGTGGGAAATAAACCATTATGGCAGAAGAAAATATTAAAAAAAAAAAGAGCTCATAATGTCATCATTCTTGTGACTTGGCCAGATTTGATCACTAGTAATCATGTATTCACATTGTCTCCTTGCTTATATACGTGTCCATCCTAAGGTGATACCTAGCATTCTAAGACTTAAAAGATGAGAACCTTGATTACTGATGTCCGCAAGACTTTCCCACCATAGCTGTTACCACGACACAAGAATTACATCTTATATAGATACATTTTTAGTGGCTATCACTTTTAAAAATAATTCAAAGGAAGGTCAATCTAGCTAAGCTCTTCTCTCTTTTTATAGAAAACCAACCAATAAAATGTGATAGCTAATGTTCTCAGTAGAAAAGCATCTAAAAGCAATTAGCCCTTCCAGACAGGCCCAGGCTAAGGGACACAGCAGCCAAGACCACACAGACACAGGGGTACCAAAGGTGAGGGACACTGAGCAGTCTGGAAAGGACTTTTGTCCTCCCTTCTGGGGCCTCTATGGGAGGCCTCATCTTTTCAAGCAGACCCTAGTTCTGCGGGAAAGGGGAGATCAATCCCCTTCCAGAAGAAACTCGCCATCAAACTCAGCCCCAAGAATAGCTTCTGCCAGAGAAGAAATGGCAGCAAGCTGAAGCTACTCTTCCGTCCCTCAGTTCCTGGGATCTGTGCTACAGATGCACACAAAAGAAGTGTATTCCAGCCAGAAGCAGCCTTTCCAGATTTAGCAAAGAAAAACACAAGGCTCTCAATTCAATTGGATTCTCAGACGAGCAAGTTATATATTTTTTTTGCAAGGATATACCAAATATTGCATGGGATATACTTACATTAAATATGAGTTTAGGTATGTGTACATACATACATACATAAAATATTCTCATTTATCTAAAATCCAATCCAGTGTACATTTTCGATTTTATCTGGTTACTCTGTCCCTAAAGCTATCTATCAGAAACTCCTCTCATAGATTCATACATTGCCTCAATGGAGCACACTATGGAGATATAGAAAGTGAGCTCTTTTTAAGAGTGTGTGCAGAGCTGCTGCAGCGTTATGCAAGTGTAGTTACTTTGCAATGTCTCTGCAAGGTAGGACTAAAGTCCCTAATCCCCACTTAACAAGTGAGGACTCTGTTAAAGAGCTGCACAAGGTTACAAAGCAAAGCAAAAGAGCTGGGATTCAAATCAAGATCCTCTGGCATTCTGTAGGGGTTGTCTGTCAATCACTAAACTAAACAAATGTACGAAGAAGGAAGAATTTAAGAGACTGGCTAGAAAGCCTAGATTTAGCAAACTAAAATACCTGGCGCAGCCACGGACACTCTGGTTTTCCTGCCTAAGTAAGCAATCCTCTGTCTGGGTTCTTCACAGGCTAAGAGTGGCCATTAAGAAATGAAAGCGAGATTAGATTTCACTGGCATATTTGGATTTCATTTTTGCATTTTAAGAAACCAAGGTCAGCACAATGCTTTTAGCTCGAGGACACAGATACTGCTGTAATTTAAGCAAACAACTCTGGCAAAATTAGGAGTAAGTGCTAGAATTGTTCACTCTCTTCCTCACTTTAATTTGGGTTATCTTTACTTCCAAATCTATTAAGGAGAGTCTGAGTTCACTTTGCACAACACCAGCAAGTTCGATAATGAGGCAGAATTTATCCTGGCGATCACACTTAAAGAATTAAAAAATTGAGGTGCAGTGGAAAATATCTGCAACATTACTGCTTTATCACACATGCCTTGTTTCCTAACTTGAAGCAAAATGATCACCTGAAAATAAGAAGACATTAGAAAAGTCTAGTAAATCAAGCCAAATACTGCTTGCTTTAAAATAAAATGAAAAAGAAATACCATGAGATGAATCTACCACTGTGAAGACATTCCAATGCGAATCTTTCTCTGTTTTCCCACTTAAAACAAAAAGTCAAATGCCCAGCTCCATAATCCACATCAAAAGAAAATATTGGAGTTTCTAATATCACAAAAACAAACTAATAATTCCCATCTGCATGACAATGGTCTATAAAGAATAGTCAGAAATTCCAAACGGCCCCCAAAATTGTGGCAAGAAAGTCCAGAGACTATTATTGTGAAATGACACTGGAAATTTTTTAAAGTATATAGTATTACAGTATTGAGCTATTAGAGGAAGGAATCAATTCAAGAAGACAAGGAAAATTTATACACTTTATTGATTTTAAATTTTACATGCTCTGCTATATGAGTAAATCTTTTATAGTAATTCTAATGCTTTGAAACACTGTAAATAACAAGAACTATAGGGACTTCCGGACAACCAATTTTTTTTATACTGAAAGTATATAACCTCTAATGCAAATTAGAAGAATCTGAGGTAATGAAATAGCTTAAAGCTAACTTAAGCCAGGACTAGCATTTTTGTTTGTTTTTTTTCTCCAAAAATCCAGCATGTATCAGGTAATGAAGTAAATCAGGTCACATTGTACTTAGTGGAAAGCATAATTAAATTAATCCTTTTGTATTCCATAAATCCAACATATCCTGTATAAAACTCAGAAACAGGTGTTTCTTTTATTTTTTTAAAAAAAAAAAGCAGCTTGCTGTTCACCAGTAGTAATGAAATTTTCTCACACAAAAACAAATATGCTAGAAGAAAACTGAAACAATGACCCGAAGATCCCTAATTGAGAAAATAGATTACATTTGCCATCCTCATGATGTGGTCAACGCATCTGAATCCAAAACAATATCCACATTGGGTGCTGGGCCGGGCTTGTTTCCAGACAGGCATTTGAGTAAGCCAGTCAGATTACTAGAGCCTGCCATCCTTTTAAAAGTAATTGCAGCCTTGGTCATTTGTAATGTTCAATCATATATGTAGTATAAAAAAATGACAGACATGAAGGGGGTGGGGAGGAATTTTCTATTTTTATTGCAGTAAGCCAGACTGACACTTAGGAAAACGTTTTGACACATTCAAGTGTGAGTAACAAATCTGTCCACTGATTCATAAGCCACATGTTTACTTAAAGAGGCCTGGTCCAATAAATGAGGATCAAAACCCCAAGTGCTTAAGTGCAGAAAATTCCCTGAAGTGAAATAGCACCAACCAACAGAACACATTCCGACTTTCTGAAGATGAGAAGAGATTTTCAAAAAGGCACATAACATACTTTCACCGTTCGTCTCCTTTTCATTCAATTACTTTTTTATCTTTTTTTCTTGCCTCTGTGTACTGTTTTTTTTCCCTACTCAGACTTAAAGAAGTAGATGTGATCTCAGGACTCAGGGAACACAGCCCTAAGCAGTCTTCACAATTTCACACTCAGAGTGTGAGTAGTGCACTGGTCACAATCTGAATGCGCACTACCACGTTTGATTGTTGATTGTTCTTTTATTTTCTAGTACCAGGGCTTGAACTCACACTCTCAGGTCTGATGTTCTGCCACTGGAGCCACACTTCTACTCTCAGCTTTCTGCTGGTTAACTGAAGAGTGTCTTTTATCTCTAGATACAGGTTAGCTTTGGCTCTGGATCCTCAGCTCCCAGCCTCGTAAGTAGCTGAGATTAGAGGTGTGAGCCACTAGTGACCAATTGTTAGTTGACTCTTTTTTTCCTCTTGGGCCACACATACAAAGCCAAATAAAATCACAATGGTACACACAAAAAACCTAAAGGAGAGGACAATGACTCTAAAATACATTGAAACACACAAAAGAAATATGAGTTTTTGTTCTTTTTAATAATATATGATACACCTGATCATTTTTAATATTAAAATATTTAAATAAAGATATCTAAACAAATACTTTCCTATTTATTTTAAAAGAACAAGAACTCTCTACTTATTCTAGCTTCCAAGGTGAACCATTGAGAATAGACATCAGAATCACTGTAATTATTAAGCCTTGCTAAAATTTTTATTGTAAAGGTGATGTATGGAGGGGTGACAGTTACATAAATCAGATATTGAGTACATTTCTTTTTGAACAGTGTTACTCCCTCCCTCATTTTCTCCCACTTTCCGTGCCCCCCAAGTTGTATAGTTAATTTCCAACACAGGGTCTAGTGAGGATCACTGAATTAATTATTAACTCTTCAAAGGTAAACAATGAAGGTGTGCACTGGGCTGGTGGCTCACACCTGTAATCCCAGCTACTCAGGAGGGTAAGATCTGAGGATCCCAGTTCAAAACCCACCCAGGCAAGAAAGCCTATGAGACTCTTATCTCCAATTAACTACCAAAAGGTCCAGAGGACTATGGCCCAAGTAGTAGAGGGAGACTGCCCAGGCTCTGAGTTCAAGCCCCAAGACCAGCACAGGGGAAAAAAAAGTCAATCAAATGAATCATTAGTCTCCTAAACAAGAAACCTTCTCAAAACGATGTTGCATGAACCTTGTTCATGTAACTATAACCCCTCTGTTCAGTATCTTTACAATAAAAAATATATTTAAAATAAAAAAAGAAATTAAAAAAACTAGATTGGCCTTATTTTCCATTTTCCAGGTAGTTGTACAAAGCTATTTCCATTCAACATGCCATTAATGAGTACAGTGCATCTTGATGGATGTCACCCTTTCACAATTCTCCCTCATCTTTCCCAACCTCAACCATCCCTTCAATTATTTTTCTAGTCCTTTTTTTTACACATATGTACATTGAATATTATGGGTGCTTTCTTTGCTTTGCTTTGGTTTTTTTTTTTTTTTGGTGATACTGAGGTTTGAACTCTGGGCCTCGTGCTTAATTAGGCTGGTGCTTTACCACTGGAGCCACACCTCCAGCCTTCCTTTTTGCTGTTTATTTTTTCAGCTAGGATTTCACCAACTTTCTCCTCATGTTGGCCTCACACTGAGGCCTTTCTGCTCTCCCCCACCCAGGAATAGCTAGGAGTACAGGTGTGAGTAATCAATGCCCAGCAAAAACTGCACAGACACCTTTGCGAACTGGACCTGAAGCAAGGTGGGCACAGTAATGGTCAATGAATGGAGGGAGCAAAAAGGAAAAAAAAAAGAAATCTAACTGGAAAGACCTTGAAAAGGTAATTTGGAAACTTTGTTAGTGACTTTGGACTCCATGTATCACTCTAGCAGCATGATCTCAATGGTCTGAAAAGTATTTGTCATCGGTGAAAGGAAAACATTATTTTTAAAGGAGTAAAGAGATTGATGCATCACTGTGGGCTACTTAAGCCTCACACAGTTTCAGTCTTTCATATTAATCTACACATGATGGCTTTTGCATACGGCGCATAATTAAACATTTTCTTTTCAGGGCTTTCTACAATCCCCATATGTTTTTAATGGCATCATCTGAATGTTTTTCTTAATCATTCTGGCTGCCTGCTCCTGAATCTTCCAGTTTGTTTTTTGTTCCTAATATCTTTTCTACAGAGGCTACATTGTGCCAGAGGTTGAGGCTGACAGAGAAGATACACATGGGGACGCACACACTCACATTCCTCTCCTCTCTCCTCTCTTCCTTTGCAATCAGTATAGTAATTGGCACCAGGAAAGGATGCATTAGGAAGACAAGACAAGGAAAAGACAACAGAGCCCTGAGTCACAACTTTACTTTCCACTGTGGCTCTAGCCCTGACTCTTCTTTTCCTTCTTTCTTGGCTTTTTTTCAATGTGTGTGTGTGTGTGTGTGTGTGTGTGTGTGTGTGTGTGTGTGTGTGTGTGTGTGTGTGTGTGTGTGTGTGTGTGTGTGTGTGTGTGTGTGTGTGTGTGTGTGTGTGTGTGTGTGTGTGTGTGTGTGTGTGTGTGTGTGTGTGTGTACATCAATACTGAAGCTTGAACTCAGGGCCTCACATTCTCTCCTGGCTTTTTTGCTCAAGGCTGGTGCTCTACCACTTGAACCACACCTCCACTTCTGGTTTTTCCCTGGCTAATCAGAGATAAGCGTCCTTCTGAGATGAAGGAGATCTGTTGAGATCTCAGCCTCCTGAGTAGCTAGGATTACAGGTATGAACCACAGCATCCAGCAAGCCCTGGCTCTTCTTTAGAGGACTTGGCTACCTCTGGCCCATCTAGACCCCATTTAGCGGGGTCTACTTCAGTGTGTGCGTGCTTGTGGGGTGACTTGACTTTACCACAACTAGAACAAATGGTATGTCTGACACTTTGGAACTGGACCTACCATATTTTCTGACTGTGTGCCTGCTGTCTAATGGGAACAGCCTTCCTTCAATCGAACGGCGATCCATTTGTTGAACTAAACCCCTTCAGACATGACCCATAAAGGTGATATAATGGAATATTCAGTAGTTGGCATAGTCAGGAACATCATGGGCTGTAAATCAGAATCACCTCCACTTCACGTGGTATACTTGGACTCCAGAGGCCCAACAACCCACATCCAAGCGCAGACATAGGGCGTGAGATGCTCATACGCATGTCCAGCCCACATGAGTGCCCATAGACACCAGCGGAGAGCCCCAGAGCCACTGCCTGAAGGAGTAAATCAAACAGAAGAACATGCTTCATTGTTGGTCAAATGTAGCCTTCAATTGGCTTTATCCCAACATAAACTTAAATTCTAGAAATTGACAAAGACCCACGTTAAAAACCATAAGTCTCCTTTAAATTGTTTTTGAATTTGGGTCCAAGTTTCAAAATATCTTTTCTTTGGGGGGAAAAAAAAGAGGGTTCTCACACTCTTTCAATATTTGTCATCCTGAAATCTGGTACTAGGAATAGGCAAAAATGGAAATCATAACCGGAACAGTTTCCTGATGGTGTTTTCTTCATTGAACTTCATTTATTTACAGATGGCCAAGTGGCTAGGAAGGCATTTGGAATTTTCCTAATATTAAGAAGTGAGCTTTATCAAAATTTCAAAGAACTGGTTTGTACTTCAGAATTCTACAGATGATGTGTCTTAAATAGAAACAACCACCTTGGAAAGTCTTAAAACATATGCAGGCAAAAAAATAAATGCCCCGGGAGGGGGAATGGTAAGCCTTTCATTGGTGCTACTCATATTTGTTGTTGAAACCTGACTGGCACAACAAATAATATTTCATAGTCTCTTCTGGTAAGGGTTCCACACACACACACACACACACACACACACACACACACACACACACACACACACACACACACACACACACACACACACACACACACACACACACACACACACACACACACACACACACACACACACACACACACACACACACACACACACACACACGGGGAAATAAAACCTTCCTTTCATTTTTTCCGCATCTGAAATGCTGTAGGAGAATTTACAATGTGGCAAATATAACAAAAATAAAACAAGAAGGTTCTAGAAATGAAGTGATTGAGTAAAAAAATGTAAAGTAAAGTAAGGTTTGGAGGGGGAAAAAAAATCAGTTGATACTTTCCCAATCCAGACATCATTTCAACTGCTGATCTACCTACCCCCAAAGGACAGAGCTATTGGAGAATCAAAGCTTCAAGTCTAATAAAATCCAGTAAGCACTCTCATGTCAAGACTGCTATCAGGATCTGGGTGTAGTGGTGCATGCCTGTAATGCACCACCAGCTACTCAAGAGGGCTTAGGGAGAAGACTTGCAGTTTGAGACCAGCCTGGGAAAGGTTAGTCCTAGACTCTATTTCAAAAACAGAACTTAAAAGCAAAAGTCCTGGGGGAAAGGGGGTGGGCGGAGGAAGGAGGGGGGAGGGGGGTACGGTATGATTGATGGAGTACCTATCCACCAAAAAAAAAAAAGACTCCTTAACGCACCCCACATGCCTATTCAGCTGTGGTTAAAACTCAGACAACTTTAAAACCCTTCAAGGCTGGCACAGAAGGACACTCTCTAAAATTCCACTGAGGAGATTTCTCCTCTCCTCATTTGTTTGTCTTCCCATTGGTGAACTAACTGTCTCTTCCAATGTATTGGGCTTCCCGCAGCCAAAAGTGAGCTTAACCCACCACTGCCCCTCACCCCACCCCAGTGAAGCTAGAGTGACAAAAAGGGTGACTCTTGTCCCCTCTCCCCAGCATCTAAAACTCGGGTCCCATTATTGGAGGACAATTCTAGATCCAAGTGATGCGCAATTGGAAAAGCCCTTAGGCCAGTAGCTAACTGGGCTTGGTTTTCAGACTTCTATTGGTTTTAGTGGGTGAGTGCAATGTGGATGATTGTCTTTGTCTTGCTCCTTAGAATGGAGTCCAGGGGCATACGCAAAAGGATGGAACAAGACTTCCCAAGATGAGACCGGGCCTGCGTCATTTTCCCTTCCCCTCCCTACCCTTCCTGTTAGTGGAACTACCCAAAGCCATGCACAGGATCAGGGACCAGAGAGAGGAATGACAGCAAGCAGGCCTCAGCTATTACTCTCAATGAAATCTGGAAAGGACAGGTATAAGTGTTGTAACTACGAGGCTGGCTTAGGATTGTAAAAGCTGGTAGGAAGGATGAAAGTAGAGATTGTCACCTCTGCAAAAAAAGAGAGAAAAATGTCACAAGAGAGGCCACATCTGAGGTGGGCCTCTAAAGATGATCAAAGGCGGAAACGGTGCAAAGACAGAAAGGGAGAACCAAAAGAGGAACTTCCTGAAAGGAACCACAATGCATCCAACGGCGGAGCCATGGCTGCCAAACTCTGTGCTCAGAGGAATTGCTCTGGGTGCCTGAAATGCCTATATCTGAGCTTCACTTCCAGATCTGAACTCTTTCAGTGGAACCCTGACACCTAGGACTCAAATCTCTAACAAGTAGGTAGATTTGAGGCTCATACATGAAATAGCACTGAAGTCAGGGACAAAATGAGGCATGCCATGTTGGAAGAATGGGAAGAAGTTCTGCTGAAATTAGCACGGATTTGGGAAGGTAAGAATTGAATTAACATCACTAATCAGTCAGTTCTGGTTGCAAAATCTCCAAACCACCTGAGATGCCTTAACAGGAGGCCAGGGGCAGCAACAGAAAACAGAGGCCTCTCAGAACTTTACCAACACCTAGCTTTAGTCTCTATCTACCAAAGAGGGACAAAGAAGGGCCCACAAAGCTGGGTGCCAACCCCAGCTGTCACTGGCCTTAGTCTGGGTGAGTCAGGAGGCCCTCCGAGCCTCCCTCAGTTCCTCCTCTGAAAAGCACCAACAGCACAGGTTGAACATCCTTAATCAGAGAATCTGGAATCCAAAATGCTCCAAAATCTAAAAGCTTTTGAGCAATTGATGAGTCATCCCTGTGAAAAATTCTAAGCTAGGAAACTTGCTTCATACACAACAGTATTAAAGTAGTGTGTAAAATCACCTTTGGGCCCTGTGAAAAGCTACAATATATATGAACTTTGCAAGATAATGAATTTAGACTTGGGTTCTATTCCCGGGATACCTTATTAAATAATAATGTAAATATTCTAAAATCCAAAATCCTAAGTTGTTGAAATCAGTAATATTCAACCTATAACATCAAAATGCCAGGATCCTTTTAAAGATTAATGGTATAATATATACAGATCAGTGGTATAATATGCATGTAGTATTATAATATGATGCCTTCAACATAGTAATATGTTAAAATTAAACATGTGGCCAGGCACCTGGCTTGCCTGCAATGAGGTCAGGGGTAATCAGCCCTGGTAACGTTCCCTCGCTCACCTGTAATCCTAGAGTTGGGAGACTGAGATTTGAGCATCACAGTTCAAAGCCAATCTAAGCAAGTCTGTGAGACTCTTATCTCCAACTATCTAACAAAAAAAGCCACAAGTGGAGCTGTGGTTCAAGTGGTAGAGCACTAGCTTTGAGCACAAAAGCTCAGCAATGGCATCCAGGCCCTGAATTTAAGCCCCACGACTAGGACCCATAAAAAAATATATATACCATTTATGGAAAACTGAGGTAAACAGAAATAAAGGGATGATTTCAAATTCAGAGTATCATAGTTTCCTACACACACAAGAGATAGGCTTTCCCAAATTATATTAAGTGAAGTAAGCCAGGCCCAAAGAAACATAGGTCCTATGGTTTCCCTTATTTGCAATAACTAGTATATGTCTGGGACAAGTAGAAAAGGTCAAAAGCTATGTACATATGACCATATAAGATGAAGTTAAGTGAAATGAATCCCAAGACAGGGACATAAGTGATTTTTTCTTTCTTGCTATTGTTTCTAACATATTTATAATGTACCATGTGATTTTTGTTGCTTTGTATGTCCTCCCCCATAGTATAACCCCTGTTTTTACTGTATTTGATGCTGGTCTAATTTGGGGAGGGGAAGGGAAAAAACAAAATGTTTCAATAGGGATACAGATTGACCCACTGTAACAATGAGATGTACAAGACACTAGGTTGAAAAATGAACCTTACAATTTAGCGGTGGGGAGTGTAGTTGTGGAGGTGGAAGGGAAGGGATGGTAGGGGAAAAACAAAGGAGGAGGCAATAATGCTTGATAGGAAACGTACTCATTATCTTGTAACCCCTCCGTACAGTCTTTTTATAATAAAAAAAACATATTTTAAAAAGATGAGCTTTCCCATGATGGCATTCTACCCTGCAGGTGGCTACACTTAATGTTACCTGATTTGGATGCTTCCTTCCATTTTCTATTGAATCTCATGCCAGATCACAGCATGCTTTCTAGAGCTAAATACCCCTGTGTCTCACATGGCTGACCTGCCCACCACCACTACCAGAACACTTGAAAGACTTTCATAGACTGTCTCTCTCCTGATCATACACAATCCCAATCTTACCCCAATGTTGCCATTGCTATTTGTGAGGGTTGATTCCATGTCTAAATACAGTTATCTACCAAAGATATACTTAACTGACTGTCCAGTGAAGGGCACATTGCCACTCTACTGGCTGTTTGATCTTGAGCGAGGCCCTGGAATTCTTTTTACTTTTTGTTGTTGTTGTTAGTAGTGGGGCCTGAATTCTGGGCCTGAGCGCTGTCCCTCAGCTCTTCAGCTCAAGGCTAGCACTCTACCACTTGAGCCACAGTGCCACTTCCGGCTTTTTCTGCATATGTGGTACTGAGGAATTGAACCCAGGGCCTCATGCATGTAAGGCAAGCACTCTACCACTGAGCCATCTTCCCAGCTCATTGTAATGATAAGATAGCTTCTAAGTTCAAGTACAATTATATACAAATAAACATCACAAGCTAAGCTTGAGAATGGAAGAGCAATCCCAAATAATTGCTAGCCTACCTTGCCTATACTAGTATCTTTAATTTCTAGTGTACCTGAAAGCTTGTTCAAAAGAAAAAGGAAGGAAAGGAGGAAAGGAGGAAAGGAAGAAGGGAGGAAGGGAGGGAGGAAGGAAGGTAGGAAAGAAGGAAGGAAGGAAGGAAGGAAGGAAGGAAGGAAGGAAGGAAAAACATTTTTTGTTGTTGTTGGTCATGGGCTTGAACTCTGGGCTTGGGCACTGTCTCTGAGCTCTTCAGCTCAAGGCGAGCACTCTACCACTTGAGCCACAGCACCACTTCCAGTATTCTGGTGGTTACATGGACTTCCCTGCGCAGGCTGGCTTTGAACCGCGATCCTCAGATCTCAGCCTCCTTAGTAGCTAGGATGACAGGCGTGAGCACCTGGTTTGAAAAAACATTTTCTGAGTTACCTGATTCTCAGTAGATCTGGGTGGAGCCTGGAAATCTGCATTTCTAACAAGTTTTTCCCCCAGGACAGGCTGATGCTGATCATCATGGGACTTTACCTTATCAGTACTATTCTGGAGCCTGACATAGATAGGCATTGAGAGAGAAGCCACAGTCTATAACTCTCTGCCAGAGAATAGGTCTGCTAACATATCAGATGTCAATCTTCATCTCCCATACCAGGTAGAACAGAAGGCCAAAGACCCATAATCCTCACGGACTCAGTGTCACAGGCACCTCACGATCAAAGATTCTATGCTAGAAGAACACTTTGTCTAAAACTTCTTACAATTCAGATTCTCTGGGATCTAAAATTCACTCAGAGCCTCCCTAGTCAACTCCTGAGAATCTTGCTGTTTTGTTAGGTATTCCTATAAGCCCCTGGAAGTATTTGTTTCTCAACCGAATGCCCAGTGATCTTCACTGTGAGCTTTTCATCCTTGTACCTACCACTACCTACCACACCACTCTCTCCCTTCCTGGACCTCCACGCGTAAGTGTACATTCTCATGTACATGTGCACACACACACATTCACAGATTTAGAGTCCTTTGTGAGTGGAATTACAGCAGTCATTAGCAATGGCTCGTGTTCACACATGAACCTCTCTCTTACAAAGACTGGTGGACTTTTAGAAGAAAACAACAAAACTACAGAAAACATATTCATCCTACTTCTTTATATACTATAACACAGTATATTCTCTTCTAGACAAGAAGAATACATTCGAACGTGATGAACAGGTCCTGACATATATATCATGTTCTTCTTCGAAAGAAATGTGTAATAGATTCTTTTGAGTCATCAATTTCCACTGTATTATCCAATGTGTATCTCGGATGGAATAGAAAACAGTCACCATATTTTGAACTTCGCATTTCCTCCCATTTGGCCCTTCGATGATCAAGCTCTGTGTCTCTGTGATTATAGATATATATCAGGCCCTGGAATCAACTTTCTTTGTTTTATCAAGACCTGGCGTATAGTGATTCTGATTTATCATTTTTACAACAGTCTCTTCCCTGCGGGCTCCAGGTCGTGAGAATGGCATTGCTAGGATTTATGGCGGGTATTGTTGACTGAAAATGCATGCTCTTTTTTGATTTTCCTTCTTCCAACACCTGGTTCTTATTTTCCCAACTCTAGCTTCTGCCATTTTAAGCATTATTTACCATTTTCTGAAATGCATGGGTCTATTTGAAGGGAGGGATGTGTAAGGTAGAAGACATATATGTGTATATATATATATTTTTTTTTACACTAAGCTCTGATTTCTCTTCTTATCAACCCAATGCTGATTTTTGTTGTTGTTGCATTTCCTTACATTGTCAGAGGCCTATAGTTTATATTCATTTCTCACTTGTTCCGCCTTATCTGTCACAACATATTAGTTCTTTCAGAAAGAAAAAAGAAAGAAAGAAAATATAGACTGGGTTAAGTTCTTCACTGAGGTTTGTGGATTCTGTCTGTGATTCACACCGTAGGTGGTCACTGGCCTTTCCAACCTGGGCAGGTTATTTATTACTTAGTGAAGGCTAGTCTCCCTCAAAGTCCCAGAGCAAGGCTAATTTTTCTTTAGAGTCTCAGAACATTTCGGAATAACTTGGCAGAAGGCAGGGCTTCTAAAGCCGGATAGAAAGCGGCTTGCCAACATCGAAGAACACCATCACAGATCAGGATAAAGCAGGAATGCTCACACCTGAGAAATGTTTGCTTTTATTTGTTCACTTATTTATTTACTGACATGTATTTGTGCCAGTCCTGGAGCTTGAACTCTGGGTCTGGACACTGTCCTTGAGCTTCTTTGTTCAAGGCTAGCACTCTACCACTTGAGCCACAGCTCCACTTCCCGCTTTCTTGGTTATGAAGTGGAGATAAGTATCACAAGGACTTTCCTGCCTGGGTGGGCTTTGAACTGTGATCTTTAGATATCAGCCTTCCAAGCAGCTAGGATTACAGGTATGAGCCACTTTGTTTTTTGAAGACTGCCATGAAGCTTTTCTTCAACTCACAAGCCAGTAGACACCTTATTTCACCACAAATTCCTCAAGTATTCTCTCCCTTTTATGCTACCTCTAGATACCCAGTGCATGATGGCACTTCCTTGTCAATAGTGACTTTCATTTTGTGTGCCCATGTGTGGTGTGTGTGTGCGCGCGCGCACACGCACATGCATGTGCCAGCGCTGGGTCTTGAACTCAGCATCTGGGCACTGTCCCTTGGCTTTTTCATTCAAGGCTGGCATTCTACCCCTTGAACTACACCTCTATTTCTGGGATTTGTTTTATAGTTTATTCAACATAAGAATCTTACAGACTTTTCTGCCTAGGCTGGCTTTGAACTGGGGTCCTCGGGTCTCAGCCTTCTGAGTAGCTAGAATTATAGGTGTCAACCACTGACACCAGCAAGACTGTCATTCTTTTAAGTGATAAATTTGTAGAATAGGTCAAGCACACATGCTCTGGGAGAGATAGTTGATAAGAACCCTAGATAAAGGGCCAGACATATCGATTTTCCCTGGATAATCCCTGCTGACACCTGATATTCTAGTGTAATTAGTAGTAGTGATACCCTTTTACTCTCAGAAGTAGATTATTTCAGATGAAAACTGTATAGTGCTTCTATCCTACCCGTATTCATTCTCCCTTACTTCCTTTTTTTACTAATAAGATTCCTGCGGTGTTTTCTTTGACAGGACTCTTTGACTGCCCAGCTAGCAACTGCATTTCCAGTTTTCCCATGCAGCCAATTATTTGTATCACAAGCCAGCACAAACGTGCTTACTATTTGACATATGCTATGCTGGGTACACTGCACGTGACCACCTCCATAGCTGCAGCCTGTGAGCCAGTTCTTGTTCTTCTCATCCCCACTTTACAGATAAGGAAACTAAGGAACAGAGAGGTTAGATAACCTGCACAAGTAGCACAACTGGGAGGTAAACTCCCACAGTCCAAATCAAGAATCCATGTTCTTAATCTGCCCCCTCCAACTATGCCCAAATGTTGACTGACAGGAAGTGGTATGGGCAACTTCCTGTCTAGACCTAGAATGAGATCTCAGTGCCTACCACTCTTTCTCCCTTCATTCCCTCAGGCAGGAGTTTTGTGTTTCATTTTGTTTTTGTCGATTGTGGGGCTTGAACTTGGGCCCTAGACACTGTCCCTGAGCTCTTTTTGCTCAAGACTTAGTGCTCTTCCACTTTGAGCCACAGCTCTACTTCTGGTTTTCTGGTGATTAATTGGAGATAAGAGTCTCACAGGCTTTCCTGCCTAGGCTGCCTCTGAATTGTGACCTCAGATCTCAGCCTCCTGAGCAACTGGATATACAGGCAAGAGCCACCTGCACATGACTTAGACAGGAGTTTTGTTTGACAGGAAGTGGGTCACTGGTCCACAACTCCAGCTACTGAAGGAGCCACAGATTAAAGTATGTGGATCCTTCCTCCTAGACAGTGTGTGTGACAGAGCACCAAGCTGCCCACAATCTACATTTGCCCCCTTTCTCACATCAAAGCCCCACTGGATATAGCACTCAGACATATAGGAAGGAATAGGGGACCTTATTGTGCCCCAATCAAATCAATCAGATCAATCAATCCCAGATCAATTGTATCAGATAAACATTCCTGCCCACTGGCCCCACGAATCTTATGTATTCTGATAACTGTTCACATTCCATTACCCTACTTCTGTATTGTAGATACAGCAATTTCTCAGAACAAGCAGAAAAGAAAGAGAATGCAGCTAGACATATGCAACCTCAGGCCTTATTCCAATGAATCTAGTTGTCATCATGACCTCAACTCCAGCCCAAGGTCATTCCAGAGCCAAAAAGCTTCCAGAAGGGCCATCTTTCTGCCTATATATGGGACAGGAGCATAGCCCAGTGGTCAAGTATTTGCCTGACATGAAATAATAGCTTTTACCTTCCCAATTTCCATCAATAGCATTAATCACCATCTAATATAGGTTAATTTCTTTATGGACAGCCCATCATATCTGGATTATGCAATGATAGCTGGAGAACGGACTGTGTTGACTTTGGTCATTGTGTGGCCCCCAGCTCCCAACAGAGCCTGACAAGCTATAGATGCTCAACAGACACAGAATGAATAAATGAATGGAGAATGAGCAGACTTTGAACAGTGCAGGTATGTGACTTGTAATTACTTAACCTCCCTACATTCTTGACAATACTATTGGAAAAAGTTATTGTGAGAATTAAATGCCAATGATAGGTCTAATATATTACCCTCTAGGGGCTGAGAAGGTGGCTTAGTGGTAGAGCACTTGCCTTGCATGCATGAGGCCCTGGGTTCAATTCCTCAGCACCACATAAGCAAAAAGAAAAAAGCCGGAAGTGACACTGTGGCTCAAGAGGTAGAGCGCTAGCCTTGAGCTGAAGAGCTGAGGGACAGTGCCCAGGCCCAGAGTTCAAGCCCCACAACCAATAATAAAAAAATGAAAAAATAAAAAGATTACCCTCTAGTATATAAGAAAGACCCAATAATCAGTAATACAGTAACAGTAATAACGAATATATAATAGTAGCTTAGTAAGATAATAACAAATAATATAGCACTCACTGGGTACAGGCCCTTTGCTATGTATAACAGTGCATGTGTTCAGGGTCAGACACCTCTGGACATCATAACTGTAATCCTGGCTCAACTCATATGTCCCTGGCCTTGTTCTCATTCTATCTCTGGAATTTCCCCAGAAAAGCCAAAGTGAAATGGCCTGTAGTAAGACAAACCCTAGCCCTCTCTCATGAACCAGATCAGGAGCCACTAGAACTGTTCTTGCCTTTGATAAGAAAAGACAAAGTAGTATTGACTTTGGGATTAGCACTATATCTTGTGTGAGAGCTATTGGGTTTGGCATTGTTAATTAAATATCTGTATTCTTGTCTTTTGTTATACCAAAAGATCAGAAGCTTCTCATCCACTTTCAACCTTTCAATCTCTTTATGGACTTCTGACTGGTATAAGCAGAGTACAGAGGCTGAACTTTTCATTCTGGAACAAGACTATGTCTGATGCTTACTTAAAAATGAGATATCCTTCCAAAAAGACAAGTTAAACTGTAGTTCTGGGGATATCAGGTGTTAAACACCCCAACAAACACACATACACAATATATACACACATACACACATACATATACATACACATACACACATAGATATCAGAATGCCTTTCAAAATGAAACATCCACAGCCAAGTTTTGTGACCCTTAATTGGCTACTTTTTCTGCTATTTCAGAGATGATCTTCATGCTACCCATATTCAAAAATCAAGCCCTCAGCTCTTTCCAATTTTAACATTGGTCAAACTAGAAATGATGTAGGACAGAAAGTAAACAAATCCATACGCAGGAACTATCAAATGTCTTAAACTTGGTATTTCTAATCTCATTTTTAATCTTACAATCATATGAGTACTCTGCTATTGATGCTGCTATTGTTGCTTGCTGGGGAAACTGAGGCTCCAGGAACATTGTTGCAGGAAGGAAGAGCAAAGTGAGAATTCTAATCCAGTTGTTTGTAGCTCCAACATCTATCAGTGGGACTTCCAGCCTTTAGCATTTATAAATCATAATGGGAGGAGAGTTCACATGATATTTCTGGAGACCTCAATATTATATTCAAACTTTACTAAGAAGGGTTATTCTTCATGAGACATGCTACAGGACACAGGTGTGGTTCTAGGATCCATCCAGGCAACATGCCTGAAAAACATCATGGCAGTCTGTAGTCTGCTGGGGAGCCCTGTCTGAACCTCTGACATGAGCATTGTGTAGGAAATGTCTTATTGATGAGTCCCTCTTTGTACTTTAGCATCCATCGGGTGCATAGTTTGGAATGGGTCAAAAGCAAACAACTTTACCTTATTACACTGACCCTGTGTGTGTCCTCTGATTATTCCCAGGCCTGATGTGATGAAATCGGGAAGGTAAGTAGATGCAACCTGACGCTCCCTAATCTCATAAGTAGATTTTGTTGACAAAAGCATGTGCAAAGAACTTGTCAATATGTTAGCATCAACATACTCAAATGTGCCTGTTGTGTGAGTCTGAACAATTTTGACCGTAAAGACTCCTTTAAATACAGAATGGTGGAAAACAACTCCCAAATGTCTTAGCTATATTTTGATGGAGTACTTTCAGTGAAACATGAAAAAAAAATCTGCTCGAGGAATTAATAAACTTTCTAGTTAATTGAAATGCATTTTCTGAATGTTTAAAAAACAAAATGAAGAATAAAATGAGTACAAAGATTCCTAAGAGTAGCTGACAAGAGACCTACTTCTATCAGTTTCATAATTTAGAACATACAAGTATTGATAGCCTAATGCAATATCATTGCCTTACCCAGAGACCTTTTAAAGAAAAATGGCAGGATATATTGACACACTTCTGTAATCCCAGCATGTTAGAAAGACATCAAATTCACTTCTAGTTTGATGATTATTTTAAGGCAAGTGATGTAAATTCTCCAGCCTTCATTTGCAAAATAGGCAGATTGTAATGTTTACTATTTTTGAAATCCTCAAAAAAAAAAGGAAAAAAAAGAAAAACCACAGTATAACAAAGAAGATTAGAACACAACCTGCTGGCAGATGTGGTTCTAATGATACATGCTTGCCTAGCAAGCAAGAAGCCCTGAGTTCAAAACTTAATAACACCAAAAATAATAAGGAAGAAAGGAAGGGAGGGAGGGAGGGAGGTAGGGAAAGGAATCTCACCCAACCTGCCTTCTGGCTGTTCGAGTTTTAGCAAATTCGGACTCTTCTCAGAATCCATACATTGCTACAGCACCATAGATTTCTTCTAACAGCATAGCTGTTGTGTCTACAATTGTCTCCCAAAGTTAAAAAGTTCCATATCTCAAAATCAAGGTCTGACAAAGGACAAGGGGGACAATGCAACAGACAATACACAACCTGGTGGGGGATGGAGGGAGGGAAAGTGGGAGAAAAATGAGGGAAAGGGTAACAAGTTTGACAAGAAATGTACCTATTACACCTTACTTATGTGCCTGTAACCCCTCTGTACATCACCTTGACAGTAAAAAAGAAATAAAAAAAGAAAAAAGAAAGAAGCACCGTTCTTCATCAATGATTATGATATAGGAACAAATTGTCTCCACTATATGTATAGTCTTTATAATGGCCAATTGACTGTCGCTCTCTAAACACAAGATTTTCATTAAAATTCTTTTCAAAATTAAAAAAAATTCAAGGTCTGAGGGATAGAGATAGAATGGTTTTCTAGTGTGTGTGTAAGACCCTGGGCTTAATGGTCACCAGAACCACAAAATAAAATAAAATAACATTGAAGGAAAGAAGAAGAAAAGCTTTCTCTTGTTACCTCTCCAGAGCTGGGCTGAATCTAAAGAACAACAAAATCCCCACATCTCAAAATCACAGACTGAGCAGCTGTAGACATTTGAGAAGAGACCAAAAACTCAAGTCTAGTAAGTTCAACATATATTTCAGAATCTGTGTGCTTCGCTGAAGGCCCTAACTTTAGAGACTCGCCAAATTACAGCGTCCTGGGACACTTACCCAGACAAGAAATACAATGTGGTTCTGCATTCTTTGAGGTCATTCACAAATGAAGAAACTTGCTTGATCCGAGACCTACAACATATTTGTTGAGTAATCTTCACTTCAATCAACCCCAATTGTTCTTGTCTCTTCTCAGATGCCTGTGGTTCATTTGTCTGTTTTGGGGTTCTAAACAGCCTCAATTCCTTAGTCCTTCCTCACAGATCTCAGGCCTAATCATCCCACTGACCCTTCCCAAAGCCCTTCTAATCCTCTATCCCGCTGTGCATCTCAGTGTCTGTCTCCTCTGAGCTCCAGAACTGCAGCCATCCACACATCTCCACATCGCCATGCTAGTCACCTTCCCATGTGACTGACTGGGGTTCTAAATGTTACCACCAGCCAGAAAACTAACACTGTGCCCTGTCTGCCCTTACTCCATGTCAAACATTCACCAAGATCCTGTACCTATGTACAAGGTGAATTCAAGTACATTGCCAATCAATCTCTCCTGGATACTGTATGAAGCCAAACCCTCACCCCGGATCCATTCTCTGCACAACCACCAGTGACCTTTTAAACCATGCTATAGCACTTTCTTGTTCCAGCTATCCATGACACTGCAGGGCTAGAAAATTAAAAGCCCAAGCCCTAAGGAGACCCCTTTAGATCCTGTGCATATGTGGATTCTAGACCTAAAAGACAAACATACACATGAACACACACATATGTGTATATATATGAATAGATAGATATGGACTGTATATAAAGATAACATGCTTGTAATTGTGGGGTTTTTTGAGGGGGTCATTAGGAAGAGGGAGAAGAAAATTTTAGAGGGTGCACAATACTCAAATACATTGCATCTGTGAATGAAGACAGCAAAAGTAAACTCAGTGGAAGCTATTGAATTTTGGTGGGGATAAAAAAGTGAAGTGCAATTGAAGGGTCATTGTGATGAAAGTACAGTGTGTGTGTGTGTGTGTGTGTGTGTGTGTGTGTGAGAACTATCACCCTTGGACGCTTTAACACACACCTTAAAAACATGGAAAACTCATGAATGTAAACCAAGTCCTGTTGGGATGGGAGGAGATGGGAAGGGGATGAATGGAGAGAGTGAAGTGAGGGGAATTGGTCAAAATATGTAGATAAATGTGTAGGTAAAATACTTTATGCACATGTGTGGAAACAGGAAACAGAGGCTGTTAAGACTGGAAGTGGGGAGGAGGTTTGAGGAGAATGGGGGAGGGGTGAGTCTGATCAAGGAAAATTGTATGTATGTGTCAAAATGAAACCCCCTGTGCAACTAATCAAGGCTAATTTCTACCCAAAAAAAGTAGCCAAAAGAAAGAAAGAAGGAAAGAAAGAAAAAGAAAAGAAAGAAAGAAAGAAAGGAAGAAAGGAAGGAAGGAAGGAAGAAAGAAAGAAAGAAAGAAAGAAAGAAAGAAAGAAAGAAAGAAAGAAAGAAAGAGAGAGAGAGAGAAAGAGAGAAAGAGAGAAAGAGAGAAAGAAAGAAAGAGAAAGAAAGAACGAACGCAGGTTGATCTCCATTTTGTATTTTTTTTAAATCCACTAGGTCTAGTAGGGAAAAAAGTATCCTGAATAATTAATTATCAGTTATCTTGCTTACTCTCTCCTACAGCCAAATGAACAATCACAAATATACAACTACACAAATATTCAACAAGCAAACAAAGAATGAGAGTATAGAAGAGAGGACCCTCACCCTTCTGAGCTCTTTCGGCTACCCAGCTTAATTCTCTGCATGCCCATCCTTCCTTTTAAACATAGTATTTGTTTCCCTCTATCTCTGAAGACATAATTAAAGTTAACTTTAAGGGAGACTGTAGGAGCTCTTCAGGCAGAGTGAGGCACACTCCCTCCCTTGCACTCACCGCTCCTCCACAGGTGCTTCTTCTCCCTCTCCATCATGAAAGTGGGAAACCTTCAAGAGCAGAGTTCCATCTTTTCCCAATATATATCCTCAATGGAACTTTACTGGTCATATGATTTGGGAAGTAAATGAGAAACATAGCTATTCTATGACATCTTTTAGTGGAATGGTCCAGTGATGGTCCAGTGAGATACTGGTGCCTCATGTCTGTAATCCTAGTTACTCAGGAGGATCTTGGTTCAAAGCCAGCTGAAGAGGGAAGGTCTGTGAGACTCTTATCTCCAATTAAACAATTATAAAAAGCTAGAGGTAGAGCTGTGGCTCAGGTGGTAGAGCGCTAGCCCTGAGTACAAAAGCTCAGAGACAGCCCCTAGGCCCCAAGTTCAAGGCCCAGGATGGGCACCAGAAAGTGCAATGTCCATCAACATTAACTGTGGCTTTTGTTGAAAGGCTGACTCTGATATGTAGGCAAAAGGTGGGACCTGGGAGCCTGCATTTTTAACAGGCTCTCCGAGTGTACAAATGCGGTCGGTCCAAGGCCTACACTTTGGGGATCAAGGCTTTCAAATTCCAGTGATTGTGAAAGACAGAAGAGGAGGTGAATTGAGAGTCAAATTAAGCAAACAACATCGGTGTGTGTCACACCTTGTCTATCAAATTATCAGAATATCTTGAGAACAACCTGTTTCTAGAGTGCTAGAGAGACAACCATTGTTAGGCTCTTTTCCAGATGGACAGCCTCTCCAAGTCTTCTGGGCAGCTCCCATTGCCCAGAGCCTACCATGGTCTCCAAAATGGATCAGCTGTCCTCCTCATCTCTCCCTCAGGCCCTGGTTCCAACCACTGCCATGAGCCAATGGCACAGGACAATTCATCCCTCACTCCCTCTTTCTGTCCTAGATCAATATCCCTGGCTGCCATTCAGGATATTGCTTTTGAACAGTGACATGTAGTGACAAAATACAGAGTTAGACACCGGCTGGACCACCTGGCCAGCCTCGCACACTTCTGTAGGCCCAGCCACCCCTGAAAGGCAATTCCAGTTTGAGTTAAAAATTTTCCAACCCTCAGAATTCCGAGATGCTACTGGGGATTTACAAGTTGTTTTAAGGCTGTTTTAAAGACAAACCTATGGTATTTACACAGATATATGGGCCTCTGTAAAGTACTGTGTGGTTCTTTATAAGAGGTACAGTATAAATGTTCTTGTGTTACTAGAAGGATTATATAAAAGATATTAAAACATACTTTGACCCAGCAGTGGTATAGATGGCCACAGAATATAATGTACCCATTGTGAAGAAATCCCCACAAGAGACCTCTGGAATCTTACATTGATTGAGTTATGCTGGACCTGAAACACACTGAAAAGTTTCCAAATGGTAAAATATTAAATATGCTCTTTAAAAAATATTTACCGGTTAAACACTAAAGTACTGTAACTGGTTGACCTTTCATGGCAGTTTTTGTTCCACTTTTCCAAAAGCGGCCCCCCCAAAAAAGGGGAGGGGGTAGGCATTTTAATGCTTTGTTTTGTCTTTTAAATAAAAAAAGGACTGACTTATTTTGAGCAGAGAACGCCCCCCCCCTCAGCCTATGCAATAACATTATAATGGCAGAATAATCACTGTAAACAATGCCTTGGGGATCTAGTTGGCTCCAGCAGGGAACTCTAGGAGCCAACTTCAGTGCTTTTCTTAACTACATCATTGCATTTTTGTCTGCGAGTGGATAAGAAGAGTCTCCATTGAGCACAGGTTGATGGAAAGTGCTAATTGTTCACACATTAGCTAATTGTTATGATTAGCCCCTGAGCTTTTTCTTTTTCATTCTGTAAGTCAAGATCTCAGCTGGGAAGTATGAAGATGCTTTGTGACAACAAAACTATGAAAACACTCAAACAATGAGGGGCTAATCAAAAGCGACTTAGACAGTCATGCTTTAAAGAACAGACAATTCTCAGCGGGGAAAAAATAAATAAAAGAAAATATTCTAACTGTTGCATCCGCCCAATATTTCAGACATAAGTGTTCTGGGGTTATCATTAATGATCTGTTTTTACAAACCCACTATGTCTTTGGAAAATTGAAGCAAATCCAAGCCAAACATCCCAGGCATAAGCCAGAAGGGTCCACCGACAACAGAGGCGGCTTGGAATCTAACATGTGAACCTGCAAAACACCATACTTGGATGCTTCTTAGTTGTCTTAAAGGATCAGTGTGGGGTATTCAAAATCAGGGTCATTCTCATCCTTAGCTTAACTGAGGAAATGACTAGTTAGGAATACCGGAATATGCAAGTTTTATCATATTTAGGGAAAAAAGGAAAACAAGAAAATCAAATAGAGTAACTAGCAAGAAACTGAATTGCAGGGTTCAATGATTGGCTGTGGTCATTGACTAAATCATAATTCTTTACCTTGAGCAGATAATCTGTCAACACAAGTGTCGGATACGCTGACTTCATGGGAAATATGTGATGCCATGACTACATTTCAGCTGAAAAGTAATTTCAGGAAAATATGAAAATGGAAGCATAATTTTACTGTGATAAAATGTTTGTTATAATAGTGTAACAAATGGACACAATGAAGAAAAGACACTTTCTTAAATAACCTTTGCTTCTAGTCTTCTCTATGTACTATGATTATATTTTCCAATCCATCTGTTTATCAATATAAAAAAAAAAGTAAAAGGGGAAAAAGTCATTTTAAGATCAGGCATAGGGTGGCAGCTCATGCCCATGATTCCAGCTACTCAGAGATTAGAGGATCAACATGAGAGGCCAGCCTAGAAAAAAAGTTAGATGACAGAGATGTGGGGCCAGCTATGTGGGAAGCCATCTGTAGGAGGATCACAGTCTAAGGCCAGCCCAGAGAAAAATGGAAGAACTTACCTGAAAAATAACTAAAGCAATGAAAGGGCTAAGGGCATGACTCCAGTGTTAGAGTGTCTATGTAGCAAGCACAAGATCATGAGTTTAAACCTCACATGGAGGCAGAGGACAGAGGACAGAGGACAGAGGGGTGGACAGAGCCTCTCCTCAGGGCCTCAGGGAAGTGGTTTCACCCAGCACCCTCAGTTCTGACTTCTGACTTCCAGGACTTTGAAAGACTAACTCTCTCTCTTAGCCAGGCACCGGTAATCCTAGTTACTCAGGAGGCTGAGATCTGAGGATCATGGTTCAAAGCCAGCCCAGGCAGGAAAGTCCGTGAGACTCTTATCTCCAATAAAAACCACTAGAAAACTGAAGTGGCATTGTGGCTTAAGCGGTAAAGCACTTGCCTTGAGCTGAAGAGCACAGGGACAGCGCCCAAGCCTAGAGTTCAAGCCCCACAACCTCAAAAAAAAAAAAAAGACTCTCTCTTATTTTAACCCCCCAAGTATGGGCTGATTTGTCCTGGCAGACCTAGTATTTGGACTTTTACCTCCCAGGTTGGGGTAAGATCACAAGAGATGGTCAGAAGGTGGCTGGCATGACACCTGCTCAGTGGAAATCAGCTCCTCCCTGAGCCTTCTGTACGGTGTAGGAGGCAAAGTCTCCCTTCTTTGTCTTTATGTATTGATTTGGTTCTAGTACTGGGGCTTGAACTCAGGGCCTAGCCACTGTCCCTTGGCTTTTTTTTTCTCAGTTCTGGCACTGTCCTACATAAGCCACAGCTTTTTGTTGGTTCATTGGAGAGCAGAGTCTCAGACTTTTCTGCCCTGCACAGTTTCTTTTGATGAGGATTCAGGCTCAGTATCAATTGTCCATAAAGTATAGGCCTCTATAATGCCATCTCTGGCGCCTCCCCCCTCATGTCTCTATTAGGAAGTACCCTGCCTCTCTCTCGCTCTGATGACAAGGTTTGGTGCTGACTTTTCTCCCACATCTGCCTCTCTGCCTGGCTCTCTACAAGCTGCGCAGCCTTCCTGAGTAGAGAGATAGAAACTAGCTCACAGTCAGGGGGTAGTGGGAATCTGGCTATCATTGTCCTGGCTGTCCAGCTCATACCACTGCCCCTTTGAGGCCTTTACATGGCCTTGATGCTCAACGCCAAAGAAACCCCATGGTTTCACATCCTTTCTTTGCCCTTTGGGCTTCCCTTACTCTTTATTCACTGTTTTCATTCACTGAAAGGTCAGTTCCAATATATTTCTGCCTCTCTGACCCAATTTCATTGTCTTATTCTCTTGTTGAGAAAAGAAAAATATATCACCTATTCTTAATCCCCTTTTCTTCATTTTTATTTCCTCTGGAAGACACATAATCTAGTAAAAAGAAAAATAAAGAACTAGACTTCATACAATCCTAAGTCAACTACAATGATATGATCATATACGAAAGCAAGAAAAACACAAGCATACACACACATGTAGTCCTGCACACATATGCACATGTTTATATATATACATAAACACATACAGATGACTATACATGTAGACACATGCATGTACACAAACATACAAATGCATGCAAATATGCTCAGGCACACACACAGAAAAGTACATGTGAAGCACTCATCTGAAACCTTATGAAAATCTAATCTGAAGCCATTTCTCTTTAGAATTCATCTTTTTCTCTATTCTCTTCATTTGGAGAACTGAAGCACATGGAGGACATGACCTGACTGCTTCTCAGCGAGGTTTCTCCCTATGTCCCAGCTCACCAGCCTACCAAGGATAGAAAGATAGCAGCCATATTGCATAGCACAGCACTAATTCCCTGGGATGTACTCAATGACTACAGTAAATGCAGAGAATCCAAACCCTAAAATGAAAGCATCTTTGAAAAGAGGATCTACTTCCGTATCAATACTGGGGCTTGAACTCAAGCCTTGCTCTCTTGTTCAGCATTTTTACTCAAGGTTGGCACTCTACCACCTGAGCCATGGCTCCACTTTTGGCTTTTTGCTGGATACGTGGACACAGCATCTCATAGACTTTTCTCCCCAGGTTGGCGTCGAACCATGATCCTCAGATCTTAGCCTCCTGAGCAGCTAGCATTACAGGAATGACCCACCAGCACCCAACAATAGGATCTCCTGCAGAAAGGAAGTAATGTCGCACATCATCTTTCATGTTTTTCCTTAATTCAAGCAGAAAGTCAGATGATTTGGGAGACATACTACGGCTTCAGGAAAATGACAATGATACATGTCCCCTTCAGAGGCTGGCTAAGTGATGCCTCCAACCTGAGTATACACAGTCTTCCCATTCCCTCCCATTCCAAAGAAAGAGAGTGTCTTATTAATTCGTTGCTGTTTTATTCCATGTTCTACTACAGGGGCATCACACATAGAATGACCCTGAGTCTCACTTAGAAGAGACAGGTGTTATCACTTCCAATTTACAAATGGAGTAACTGAGGCTTACATAATGTGGGCATCCACAATCAGGCCACAAATAAACAAAACTGGCACCTGCCTTTGAGAAAGGTAACAAAGAAGAAAGTATTCACGAACCACCAAAAAACTTGGCCATACTTGTTTTATTTTTAGGTGACTAAGCAGCATTCAACAAAGATAGTTTTACTGGAAGAGAAGAAGGGGGGGGGAACTACTTCCTGGGCTTAAATTTGATTACAACGCAGTTTAAATCCACTGAAATTTATCCTGCTATCAAAAGGCAAGCTTTGCATACAGGAGCCTGAGAGCTTTGAAATCCTAGTCCTGAGGCAGCAGGTGTGGCCCTCCCTTGCTTTGGAGGACAACATGATTCACCCACGACCATGTCACAGCCTGCCCAGCATTTCCCACGTACCCCTCAACCATCTGTTCAAAGCCCACCTCGTTAGAGAAGGACAGCACTAAAAAGAGTATAGGGTCCTTTTTTTTTTTTTTTTTGGTCAGTCCTGGGGCTTGAACTCAGGGCCTGGGCACTGTCCCTGAGCTTCTTTTGCTCAAGGCTAAGACTCTACCACTTGAGCCACAGTGCCACTTCTGGCTTATTCTGTTTATGTGGTACTGAGGAATCAAACCCAGGGCCTCATGCATGCTAGACAAGCACTAAGCCACTAAACCACATTCCCAGCCCCTTATATGTCCTTTATAAAGATGATATCATATGTATAAGTTCAAGTGAAGACCAAAGATTCTCAATGTAGTTTGCCAAAATAAATGTTCCTGTGATTCTCAAAAGCTCCCCCGTGGCGACCTGACTGGTACAACTTGATGATGAATGAAGCCCACCGGTCTGTCAGGGCATTGCTCTGCAGCAATGCAAAAAGAAAACTGTAAGAAACAGCCTTTGAGCCAGGTACTAGTGGCTCATGCCTGTAATCCTAGCTACCCAGGAGGCTGAGATCTGAGGATCTGGGCCAGCCCAAGCAGAAAAGTCCATGAGACTCTTTTTTTTGGGGGGGGGAGTCCAGTCGTGGGGCCTGAACTCTGGGCCTGGGCGCTGTCCCCCAGCTCTTCAGCTCAAGGCTAGCGCTCTACTACTTGAGCCACCGCACCACTTCCGGCTTTTTTCTTTTTGCTTATGTGGTGCTGAGGAATCGAACCCAGGGCCTCAGGCATCCAAGGCAAGCGCTCTACCACTGAGCCACCTTCCCAGCCTAAGTCCATGAGACTCTTATCTCCAATAAACCACCAAAAGGCTGGAAGGAGAGAGCTGTGCCTCAAGTGGTGGAGTGCCAGACTTCAGTGAAAAATAATCACATACTGAAATAAGAATAATAACACAAGAAGACTGTCACCAAAAAAAAAAGCCTTTGCTTTAAAACGTTTGTATGCTAATAAGAAGAACCACCCATCTAGTAGAAAGCCTTGCAAACGTTTGTTAGGAATGAAAATAATTCTGTACAAGTTATTGAGATTGGGAGTGTGGGAAGAAGGGAAAGGAGCCAGATGAACCTTAAAGGATGAGAAAGAAGATCTTGGCAGGAGGTGAATCAGAGCCAGAGAGGACAAACGTAACTGAAGCGAGAGCCATAAAAACTTAGTACGGTTCGTGTAGTAGGGAGAGAAGGAAATACTAAAGAAAACCAATAAATCCAAAGTGGTTGTGGCTGAAGCTTTTCTCAGGCCAAGATGCCCTCTTTACATCCTGTACTTAACTGCTTCCACCCAGACAGGCTCCAGGGGAGAAAAAAACTCTGGCGTGGGACCGGTCAAGGCTTATTTTACTCTACAAATATATTTACCTACTTTCCACAGAGGTTTTTGCACAGGGGGTTAACACAAGCTTTTTTGCTCAAGAAAGAAAATATGGTTGTCACCCATTTCAATGAAGTAAAATAACGTAACGGTTGAGTGTGAATGTGGCAGAGTGTGCTTGAGAGACCTTAAGATGAAGAAGCAAGGCCCAGCTAGACCAAGACAAAAGCTCGAGATGAGTCCTGGTAAGTATCCACACATTACCTGGGAAAACGCATGAGCACTCGTGCTCAAGAAATACATTTCAGTGGGCAGTCACACCATGAAATCCTCACCCACCTGCTTCTTCAACCAGATGTCCATGGATACAATGATATTCACAATACACCACCCATCACAAAAATGCTTGCCAAGATCCAAATCAAAACGAGGGAGCTAATTCTGAGGGGGGAAGGGTGAACAGATGGACATTACTACCAGATTCCTGGCTGAAAAATAAATGTAGTCTTTATAAAGTAGAGATGGCTTCCTTTTTGTTTTTAAATTATGGCAGTGATGGAAAGGAAAGATGGCCACTGTCGGTCGTAACACTGGCTCAGAACTGAGTTTGCCTAAATCAGCCACTGGTATAGGAGGCTCTTGATCCTGCATGTCTTGGCATCTATCCCGTATCCACTCACCCTGTTCCCTTCATTCTTCCATTCATTATCTTGGCACACTTTGGACCCCTTTAAGAGTACTCCTTTAAGAACATTCAAGAGTTACAACCAAAAGAGAAGATATGAAATACATGGGAAAATAAACATCCATACGTACGTGTGTGTGTGTGTGTGTGTGTGTGTGTGTGTGTGTGTGTGTGTGTGTGTGTGTGCGCGCGCGCGCGCTTATACTGGGGCATTAACTCAAGGCCAGGTGCTGTCCTTTAGCTTTTTTTGGGGGGGAGGGTGTCTGGTTGTGGGGCCTAAACTCTGGACCTGGGCACTGTCCCTCAGCTCTTCAGCTCAAGGCTAGCGCTCTACCACTTGAGCCACAGTGCCATTTCCAGCCTTTTTCTTTTTGCTTATGTGGTACTGAGGAATTGAACCCAGGGCCTCAGGCATGCAAGGCAAGTGCTCTACCACTGAGCCACCTTCCCAGCCCATTTAGCTTTTTTATACAAGGCTGGCACTCTACCATCTGAGCCACAGCTCTACTTCCAGCCTTTTAGTGGCCAATTGGAGATAAGAGTCTTATTGAATCTCCTATCTTGCGCTGACTTTGAACCATGATCCTCAGATCTCAGCCTTCTGTGTAGTTACGATTATAGGTCTGAGCCATCAGTGCCTAGCTATACCTTTCAAGTCAACTTTAAAATGCCAACACTTCTCATCAACTCCAAAGGATGAGAAACTATCTCACTTATCTTGGTTTATGCACAGTAATTGAGACAAAATCTCTTGGTCTTTACTATGAAGACTGGGTTGAAATGACTCATCTTTCTTTTCAATTAAATAATTATGTAATTAAATGACTGAGTGGTGCAGCCAACTTGCAAGATAATTGGGCAGCTTCTCAAAATTTTATACATAAAATTACTACATGACTTACTAATTTCACTCCTTGACTCATAGCCAAGAGAACTAAAAACATATGTCACACAAATCTTGTTCACAAATGTCCACAACAGCATTATTTACAATCATAGGAAAAAATGGAAACAGATGCCCCTCAACAGATGAATGAATAAACAAAACGTGGTGTATCTGTGCAGTGGAAAATTATTCAGCCATCAAAAGGACTAGTGTGCTGATACATGTTATGACACAGATGAACATTGCAAGCACTACACTAAGTACAGGAAGCCAAACCAAAAAGATTACCTAATGTACAATGTTGTTTATCTGAACTTGTAGGACAGAAAGTCCATTAGTGGCTTCCAGTAGCTGAGGAGAAGGGAAGACAGAAGTAATCAAAAATGACTGCTAATGGATAAGACATTTCTTTGGGGGAGATAAAAATGTTCTTGAATCAGTTGTATTTTTTTTTAGAAAAGACTTTAAAGAAAACACTGGATCATATCATTTAAAGGGGTGAATTTTGTGTTATATCAGTTATATCTTAAAAAATTGGGAAACCTCTTGGGGGGAAACCACATAGTTAGGAATTTTGTTTGGTTCTTAACAAGTTATGAAAACTTTTACTATTCTGATTTTTCTTTGTCAACAAATATTAGGCAACATGGAACATTTATAATTAATGAATCCTAAAAGTCCTTCAACTATTTATTATTGAAATAGCAATACATGTATATAAAGTGTAGGTTATTTATATTAATATAATAATATGTATTATATCATATATAATATATTCTATTTAAATAGATAGCAATATTTATTGCTATGTGAATAATATATAATTCATATGTATATGTGAAATCATACTACATAATTATTACTACTGACTAGTATTGAACACTTCCTGTTTTAACATCCAAAATGCTTTTTATCTTTAACACATACGATTATTAAAAGAACTCTATAAGAATAGTGTTTTTCTCATCCCCATTTTCTAGAAAAGGAAACTAAGGCTTACAGGTTTACCAAGGTCAAATTTTCCTATGCAGCTCTTAACCACCAATTTCCCTTAATGCAAATAGGATCCAGGGGTAGTGTGGGAGAAAGTTCTGGCTGAGTCACTGCGACCTAATCCAGATATTTGGTCTCCATTTTGTCATATGCAAGGCCTCGGAGTCTGGGGCCTCCAGATATTTAAAAACATGGAATCAGCGACACCATCCCTAAGTTCCCAGCTACTCCGAATTTCCATGTCTCTGTAAGTCCACCAAAAACAAAGAAATGTTCTGATGAAAATATCCTATCATTAACATATTGTGTAGGACAGGAACTTTGAACTTGTACTATATTGCAGAAAACAACTAGGTACTTTAAAATTAAATAACTGAAATGACCTCAGAAGCTAAAGGACAAGACCAGCTACTGAGTACATATTTTTTATTCCAACAAAAGGAAATACATTCTGTTCACCCTCCCATCTACTTGAGAAATCATTGCTTACAGACTTTTTTCTTCCTGAAATTGAATTCCATGGTATCTCATTCAATCCTCAACAAATAAATACCAAAATGCTCCTATGTGCTAGGCATTTTTGAGGCACAATACAATTATATTGTAAGTAAGCTACAATTTGGGGACTCCCCCTCCCCCAAAAAAGGATGCCTGTTCATTTTTAGAAGAGGAGGAATTGATGACATATTATTTATATATTATATATTATATATTACATATATATAATACATTACATGTATTGCATATATTATATATTACATATTACATGTTATTTATATATTTATTTGTTTATTGATATATCTTGTCTATTTTATAAGATATATCAATAAAGAAATAAATAAACAAGATAATTTAGACTAAGAAGAAAATAAAGCAGGATGCTATGACAGGTTATTTTAATGGCTACAAAATCTATCACAGATTTTTCTCTATATTGCTTGTTTGGTTTGTTTGTTCATTGTGGGTTCTGGGTACTTGAACCCATAGACTCTGGATCTCACAGGGCTTTTTCACTTACAGCTATGTTTGTCTGTTTTATTGTGTATATCAAAGGTAACTAGAAGAATACTCAATAAATAGTGGATGAATCCATGAATGGTAAATAAATAGTTCTCTCTAGATTATAGTGAAAATTATTAGCTTATCATTCAGTCAGTTTCTTCCTTTTCCTGAGCTCATAGGTGAACTATGTACATTTGTCTTCTGGACTTTCCACAACCAGATACCTCAAACTGGGTAGTTAGCCACAGAAATGTATTTCTTATGATTCTGAATACTGCACATCCAAAATACAGGTGCTAGCAAGTTTGGTTTCTCTCTGTCTTTGTGACAGGAGTTAGTAGAAAAGCAGGTAATATCATCCAATACCACTTACAGATGGCAAGATCAGCTGAGAAAACAAAACCTACCAGACAACGAAATATGGGCATGGGGCTACAAAAGAAGGAAGAAGGAAGATAACTGTTGAATACAAGTAAAAGAATGAAGAAATAAGGATGGGGTAATAAAGTCTTAGACCAGGACCTTATAGGGGACAGAAATGAGACTGACCCATCAGAAAGCCATCTTCGAGGGCCCCAATCCTCCATGGTTAAGGTCCATCTCTGTAACCCCAAAGATGGTCCAAGATGACTGAGATAAGCGAGCCTTTGCCACACGCTCACTTTCTCTGCCATACTTCTTTTCCAATAAACTTTCTTATCACATAGTAAAGGTGTTTACTATGTTGGAAACTTGCCTGAATTCTTCTTTTGCCAGACACAAGAACCTGCGATCTATTTAACTGCCTTAAATTTCTGGTAACTTCTGGCTTGTAATTGGGGCCTTTTTCCTCTGTGCTCACACACTCCTGGTAGCATCCTGGGTTCCCACATTCGTACTTCTATAAGGAAATCAGTCAGATGGGACAGGAGCCCATCCTAAGATCCTTGTTCTAAGTTAAAGGACCATCTGCAAAAACAGCCACATTCTAAGGTCGGGGGCTAGGTCAGCACAGGAATTTCAGAGGGCATAGTAAGACTACATTTCCCAGCTGCCTTTGCACTTAAAATGAATAAACAAAATATTTGCTCTCTCCTGGCATGATTCATAAAGCCCTCTGCATCTGGTCTTCCATATTATTTCCCAGTCTGCTGGGAGGAAATGAACTTTGAGATGGCATTGAAACCACACGTGGTAAAGCCACCAGGAGCTTAGGGCCCTGTAAATGGTAGAAGAGAACCTCCCCCAAACCATATCTATCTCTCTCTTTCTCTCTTTCTTCCTCTCCCTTTCTCTCTTTCTCCTCTCTCTCCCTCTTAGCCTCTCTCTCAACACACACAGACATATGTTGGACTATTTATTGCATGAGAGAAAAAATATGTATGTTGAGTTGTGTTTATTTCAGCAGTTAGCCAACTTTAGCCTCAATTATAGCTTCAAATTCTTGTAGTCTTCCCTAATACTATTATTCCAGTTTGGGGGTTTGGGGTTTTTTTTAACATGCGTGATGGCTCAACACTAATCTTAGCCACTTGGGAGGCAAAGATTAGGGGACTGAGGTATGAGGCTAGCTGGGAAAAAGTAATTCAATCACTGGCTGGACACACTTGTCATTTCAGCTATGTGAGAAGCACAATACTGAGCAGAGATACCGGCCATCCCAGCAACATAAGAAAACATGAACAGGGTGGAGGTTTAAAGTAGCATCCTCTCACCAAAATAATCAACACAAAACAAGGACTGGTATGCTGAGCACCACTCAGGAGGCTGAGATCTGAGGATTGCGATTAGAAGCCAGCCCAGAGCAGAAAAGTCTGTGAGATTCAGATAAAACCAGCCCCCCCACAAAAAAAAAGTCAAAAGTGGAGTTGTAACTCAAGTGTAAAGAGCCAGCTTTGAGCAAAAAAGCTAAGGGACAGAACACCCAGGCCCTGAGTTCAAGCCACTGTTCTGGCACAAAAGATCAGGGAAGAAGTCCTGACAAAGTGGTTCAAGCGGCAGAGCATCTGCCTCAGAAGCACAGGAACCTGAGTTCAAACCCTAGTACCAGAAAGAGGTAGGAAAAAAATGCTTTAACTAGAGTGTATTTCCAATAAAAATAAGTCTAATCATTTTTAATGTCCCTCTCTTCCTAATTTCTTTACTTTCACTCTAAAATATATAAACAAAGGCTTCCAGAACCCGACAAAGTTCTCTCAAAGGATTTCCCTGTGACACAATGCCTCATCCCAGATTAAGGTCTGAATCATACTGTTTATTGTGAGATAATGCAAAGGCAGGAAGATCAGCCGCTCCCAGTGTTCTTCCGCCTTCCTGTGTCACTCTTGCAACAACTTTGCCTGGATGGGCCATCTCCCACTGGCCAGCGGTGGCTGAGGTTCATATGCTAAAAATAACAGGGCACAGAGGAGTTAGCTAGTCAGGCTGGATCTGGGCTGCCAGCACTCCAAGGACCAGGATCAACAAACAAGGTGAAGGAGTTAATGAAGGGGGGCCGGGGACGGGGGCCACTCCTCCGTGCAGAGATCCCAGGAGCAATGGGGAATCCAAAAATAAACACTGCCTGACTCCAGTGCCCTTGAACAAGTATGCAAAGTCACGGAATAACAGCACCGCCAGTTCATGTAGACGCCAATCTCAACTCCTCCTGAGCTGCTCATAGAGGGGACCAGACATTTCCCATGTATGTATGTCTTCCAGAAGAAATATCATGACTTTCTATCTTTTCTGCTAGGTGCAGATGCATCTGGCCGGTTCCAAAATGTCTACATTTTCTTTTAGGGACTCAGAATTCCATCTCAGAGCTTGGGTACTGATAGACAAGCAGAAGCCCGCCTGTCTGTCCTTCCTGCGTCATTCCTTCCTTCCTTCATCCCTGGAGCATCATTATTCATGCAGAGGACTAGGGACAAGTGACTGGCAAAACTTGGTCCTTTCTCATAATGACTCACAATCTTAGCTTTGGGGGAAATAACTAAGAAGGAAAGTACAGATTAAAATGTAATTGTATTGGAATTTTGGCAATGTACACTAGGAAGGCCTAGAGGAAATCATTGACTTCCACTTATGGAAATGGAGGTGGCAATAAAACTACTACAAGACCCTCCCCCCAAATAAGCATCCATTGCGTAGACTTGATGACACTTGGCTTTCCAAGAAAGAAGCTTCAATCTCCACAGAAGCCTGCTAATGTAAACTAACTGCACTATAGATCCAAAAGAAGGAAACATCTGCTTTCAGAGCTATATGAGGAAAGCCTGGACAACCTTAATCACCATCCTGACCTTGTCTATGCTGTCTTTCTTTTGGGGTTTTTTGTTTTGCTTTGTTTTGTTTTGCCATGGGGCTTGAATTCAGAGTCTGGGCATTGAGCTCTTTTGCTCAAGGCTAGCATGCTACCACTTTGAGCCATGGCTCCACTAATGCTTTTCTGGTGATTAACTGGGGATTAAGAGTCTCATGGACATTCTGGCCTGGGCTGGCTTTGCACTACTATTCTCAGATCTCGGCCCACTAAGAAGCTGGGATTACAGGTGTGAGCCATTAGCAACCGGCTTTGTCTATGTCTTAAGAAAATATTTCCCACCTGTCTAGTATAACCTGATCTAAATCAGGTCCCAAGATTCTCACTAGTATACAAAAACATAAATCGCTTCATTTGACCTTTTTCTAAGATTCCTGATCCTGGACTCCTAGAACACTATTTCTATGCCTGTTAGAATACAATGTATAGAAACAATTCATCACTGAACTTCTCTCATCTCCACACCCAGTATCTTCACCCAACCTCTGTGTGTGTGTGTGTGTGTGTGTGTGTGTGTGTGTGTGTGTGTGTGTGTGTGTGTGTGTGTGTGTGTGTGTGTGTGTGTGTGTGTGTGTGTGTGTGTGTGTGTGTGTGTGTGTGTGTGTGTGTGTGTGTGTGTGTGTGTGTGTGTGTGTGTGTGTGTGTGTGTGTGTGTCCTCAGGCTTGAACTATCCCTGAGCTTTTATGCTCAAGGCTAGCACTCTACCACTTGAGCCCCAGCTCCACTTCCAATTAACCACTTTGGGTGGATAACAGTATCATGGAGTTTTTCGACATAGCATCTTGTGCATTTCATTGTTGCAGTGGGTCCACCTGTAACCCTATTTAAGCAATTTGTTTTTTTCCCTTCCCCTCCCCAAATTATACCAACATCAAATACAGTGAAAACAGGGGTTATATCATGGGGGAGGGACATACAAAGCAAAAAAAAATCACCTTATAAATATGTTAGAAACAAGAGCAAGAAAGAAAAACCACTTGAGTCCCTAACTTGGGGTTCATTTTGCCTAACATCAACTTATCTGACCATTTCTGCTTGTCTCAGATATATACTAGTTATTGCAATTAAGGGAAATCATGGGACCTAGGTTTCTTTGGGCCTGGCTTACTTCTCTTAATATAATTTTTTCCAAGTCTTTCCATTTCCTAAAATATAGGGCAATGTCATTCTTTCTGATGGAGGCATAGAATTCCACTGTGTATATATACCACATTTTCTTGATCCATTCATCTACTGAGGGGTATCTGGGTTGGTAAATAATGCTGCAATAAACATAGTTGTGCTGGTAGCTTTAGTACGGTCTTGTTTGTGATCATTTAGGTAAATGCCCAAAAGTGGGATTGCCAGGTCATAGAGGAGCGCTATGTGGAGTCTTTTGAGGAACCTCCATACTACTTTCCAAAGTGGTTGAACAAGTTTACACTCCCACCAACAATGCAGTAGGGTTCCCTTCTGTCCACATCCCCTCCAGCATCTGTTGTTATTAGAGTTCAAAACTTACAACTTTGGTGGGGGTGGGGGGCAGTGTAGTCATGAAGGAAGGCAGGGATGGTAAGGGAAAAACAAAGGAGGAGGCAACAATGCTTGATAAGAAATGTACTCATTACCTTGCTCATGTAATTGTAACCCCTCGGTATAGTATTTTCACAATAAAAAAAAACACATTACTAAAAAACAACAACAATGGACTTTCCTGTCTGGGCTACCTTTGAACTTTAATCCTCAGATCTTAGCCTCTTGAATAGCTAGGATTACAGGTGTGCACCATCAGTCCAGTTTGATGGACTTTTTAATTTCAGTTGTCTGAAGGACTCTGAAAACCATGGATTTTTAAAACAAAATAAAAAATAATATCATGATTATCGATGGCCTAAGCCATGCAGATATTTTTGCTTCATTCTGTTTTGTAACTCAATGTATTTACAATAAGTATCTGTTGTAATTGAAGCAAAAGCAACTACAAGTACGATCTTGTTTCATTTGGGACATTTCCTTCCCAGAAGTAACCAGGTCCCAAATTGAGAATGCCTTGTCACCTCCTCTTGTGGCAAATTCAACCTACCCATACTTTCTCCGATGACAAAGACATGTATCTGATAGGAACACGACCTCAATTTCAAGGCGTTCATCTGAATGATTTTCCTTCTTCTCAGCACTGGCTCGGGCTCACAGCGAGCAGACAGCAGTGGTTGTAATGATGCTTCAAATAATACCCCTCACATCTACTGAACTTACTGAACTGACGTTGTGCAGTACCCTTGAATGGCTTTGTTGAAGATGAATTCAAGGTGAACCAAAGTTCTGATCATTAAGTATTTCATCCAGACCCTCAGAATCTCTTGCTTCCCAAAATTAGCGTATGGGATTATGGTAATCAGACCCCATCAAGGCTGAATTATCTTTATCTCCTGGCAGCCACTGGTGGGTGGGGGTCTCCCAGGGAGTGGGCCTCAGTGACTCACTTCTACCAAGGACAAGGGGAAGAGCGAGATAAGAGACCCGAAGCCAGCCCCAGCCTGCTGTGCCCACCTGCACACTCCAGCCCAGACAGTAAAACACAGCCACAGATGTGTGCTGTATGAAGCCATGAAGGGCTGGAAATGTGTTACACCACAATCATTCGTAAAAAGGGCCGAGTCTGCTCTCCTGCTGGACTGGCAAGAAAAGCTACCACATTACCTCCCATGAACTCTCTCAGGGCTGAAACTTCCCAAGTCCCAACCTAACTATATGGAGGTCACTCCAAGAGTCTGTGCTGAGTGCCTACTGAGTGAAGTCAAATTTCCAAGTGTTCTGCAGAGCAAGGGGAGTTCTGAAATTTCCCATTCCCCTTCCCCTGAGAAACAGACTAGTTGCCACCCAGAACCGTTTTTAAGGCCACTGAAAGGTAAGGCTAATCCTTGAACCCCAATCACACCTGGGAGAGGGAAGAGACCACTTCATGGAATATCTTTATCCTCACTCCAGCCGTACAGCCCCCCTAAGTGTGATCAGGTTGCTCTCCAACCTGTAATCTTCCTGCCTCGGCCTTCTGAGTGCTAGAATTACAGGTGGGTCCTACCACACTCATCCTCTGTAAATTTAAATAGAAGCATTCTCCTCTATCTTCTTAAAATTAAATGTCCTCACAAAGCAGGTGCTGGGAATTTTGTAAAATTATTTTCAACCCCCCAGTTTGAATACCAGAGATTTGTCTTAAAGAGCCAGGCAACCTGAACTTTTTCAAGCAAACAAGGCATCAGTTGCTGGATGCTGATACTATTTTATCTTAAGCACCAAGTATTCAACCCTACCATCACAGGATCTCAAAAGATGGTGATTTCTCTTGAGAGGGTGGATGAGTGGGGTTGGGAGAGATGAAGGAGAACAATAGAAAGGGTGACATTGATCAAAATCACTGTCCTCACAAACTGACATGGTGAATTGAAACCCCTCTGTACAACTACTTAAAGAGAGTTAAAAAAAATAATAAAATCAAAGTAGTGATTTCTATTACATTAGTGAGAAACTCTCTGCATATCAAACAAATTTTGCCCAAGTAAAGCTAATCTCGCTGTTTATTTTCTGTTAAAAAGCCAGGAAGTTCCTTATTCGCTAAAACACAAAGTAAAAACCTCAGACTTTTACTTCAACCCAGGCAGTTGAGCCAAATTATCAGATATTTTTCCCACCATTCAAATCATCATGCAGCTTCTAGAACAATAATAGTATGTTGACACAAAAATATTAAACAGGAAAGCTTCTAACCAGCTAAATTTAAAAACCAAAAGATGTATGCAGGATTTATCTATTGTGATATGAAGGTTTAACTTGGTGAAATAAAGTCATCAGCTGGTCATACAAATACACATTTTTCGGTAACAGGATTTTTTTTTAAAAAGAATTCTTTAAAATAATTCATACCTTGGTTGGCTTCCCCTTGTGCCATTTGCAATTTAACATCAGAAAATAATCACCCCAAATGCTTCTCCCTGCCATGACTCACGGCGGTGAATAATTCTGCCACTCAACAGCAAATCAGAGAACGCTTCTGTGTGCCTTCCTGCTCCAGTAAACTATGACTAGGCATGCAGCAGATTTTTCTCTTGTTTCTTATTATTTTGCAGAGTAGAGGAAAACAAATATGAAAAAAATAAATAAATAACTGAATGGGCCACTGCTTTCAGAACTTATTTCATTCTTGCTCATTTGTGTCAAATGCATTATAATTCACCTCCATCCCGTCTGCCTTCCGCATCATGGACCTCTCTTACCTATTCCCTCATTCTCTTTCCAATCCCAAGGCACAACTTTACCTTTTCACATAAAACTCCAAGTGCTCACAGCCCAAATGCAGGCATGGGATAAAAGTATTTCATTGGCCTTTTGTTCTGGAAATAATTGGCACAAATCTCCTTCATTGCATTAATGTTGTATCATTAATTCTCTACAGCAAGTATCTTAACACCCACTTAGCTATTCTGGGCCCCTGCCAGAAAGTTGACTTACATGAAATCACAATGAGGCCCTTTGACAGTCTCCAACGTCCTGCTTTGATTAATAGTGTTTTTAATTGTATACTTTTCTTAATTCAGGAGTCCAAAGTCATCTGCTCCCAAAAGCAGCTGCTACCATTCGTTTAACCGCCTGTTCTCATCCTTATTACTGCAGAAATCACGTGTCTAGTTTCTCAATGCTTAAAACTTTAGGGGGGAAAGAAACAACCAAGACCCTCACCAATCCTAAACTTCCACATAGAACAAAGAAATAGTGAACAATGATAGATCCAGTCGGAAAGAAATTTTGCTCTTGTCATTTTTTAAGCCTCCTATTTGTTTTCAAAACATTCTCTCTCTCCTCTCTGTCTCTGTTTCTGTCTGTCTGTCTGTCTCTCCTGTCCAAAGCCAGGACTAGTAACAGCTCACAAACAGGAGCTGAATTAGGGCTCTCAAAAGACATTGTTTTGTCACAGTTCGAGTTACATGTACATTATGTAGAAAAAAATCATATTATAAATAATGATCTTGTAACTTGGTTTATCTATTTAACTCATATCACTTTTCATAGCCAGACTCTTTGTTCTTTGCTAGTAACATATTAATAGGCTAGTAGGTTCCAAAATGGTTAAACAATAAGTTTTAAAATATTATGAACATAACCAGCTGGTGCTGGTGACTCATGCCTGTAATCCCAGCGACTCAGGAGGCTGAGATCTGAGGATTCACGGTTTCAAGCCAGTCCCGGCAGGAAAAGCTGTGAGACTCTTATCTGCAAATAACCAGCAAAAAGCTGGAAGTGGCTCAAATGGTAGAGTACCACCCTTAAACAAAAAAGCCAAGAGAGCACTAGGCCCTAAATTCAAGTCCTGGTACCTGCAAACACCCAAAACATTATTTTCATATGCATCATCTCAGGTAATCCTCACCAGAACCCTTTCTTTACCTCACAGACTCATAGCTGAAGTAACAGAAGAGCCAAAGATCACCCTGATAGGCTGCAGCTAAGCAAGATTTGAAACTGAGCTTGCACCTCGGATACCTGAAGGATTAAGTGGGCTTTGCTGTGCCAGCCTGGAATCCATACTACTGCTTACAATATTACTCCGAAGAAAAAACACTTCCTGAGTTCAAATTAACTGACTTGTGAACCAACTTTTGAAATTAAACTAGATGATCAATTCTGGAGTATGCAGGTTACATATTTCCAAATAAATGGAGTTTTTTCCATATAGGATCATCTGAAACCTTTATTCTACCTCTAATGACAAAAAAGTAAATCATCTAACCATAAGGGCTTTCCAAGGAGTGCCGAGATGCCATTTCTGTAAGACATCAACAAACAGTCAGGACAGTGTTATAGTCCCTCTACATGGGTCTCCAATTTCGTAGCCTGAAAGTAACTGGGCACTTGATTTTATCAGGGTTTAAAAATCATGTTTAAGGGCTGGGAAGGTGGCTCGGTGGTAGAGTGCTTGCCTTGCATGCATGAGGCCCTGGGAGCAATTCCTCAGCAGCACATAAGCAGAAAAAGCCGGAAATGGCGCTGTAGCTGTAGTGGTAGGGTGCTAGCCTTGAGCTGAAGAGTTCAGGCCCAGCGTTTTCAAGCCCCAAGATTGACCCCCCCAAAAAAATCATTTTTAAGAAGTCATTTGTATCAAGGCATTCACACACAGTGAGACCAAATGAGGATACTGTCTTATGGGAGGAACACAAAGACCCAATATCTATATGGCTCTGATCATATAAAATAATATTTATCAACATGAACTCCAGGAAATGGAAACAAGGAGTTTTATTCTTTGTTGTTGTTTGTTTTCTTTTCTTTTTGTTTTTGTTTGTTCATTTCTCTGTCTTTGGGAGGGTAAGGGAACACAGAAAGGATAGGACAAAGTGTGAACAAATGCAGCAGTAGGGGTAATAATGCTCGATAGGAAATGGGCTCATGTCCTTGCTCATGTAACTGCAACCCCTCTGTACAGTATCTTAGAAGTAAAAAATAGATACATTAAAAAAATGCAGCAGTAATATTCACTAGACGCCATGTTGAAAATGAATTATACAACCTGTGGGTGGGGATGGAAGGAAAAAATTGGGAGAGAACAAGGAAAAGAACGACATTGTTCAAAAAGAAATGTATTCTTCGCCTGAATTATGTAACCATAAGCCCTCGCTATACCTTCAAAACAACGATTTTTAAAAAGTCACTTGTAAACATTAACCTGATAAATCTTGGACAATTCTCACATTCAACACCAAATTGTTGCAAAAGCAAGAAACAAAATATTATAATGACTGCTGCTTTGGGTCAGAAAAGTACCTTAAAAAAAATCAAGAAAAATAGCTAAAAAAAAAACAACCCAAGGTTTTTGGTTTTTTTGTACGAAAGGAAATGTACACATTACCTGACTCACATAAATGTAACCCCTCTATACATCACATCTATAATAACAATAAAGTAAATTTTTTGTTTTTTGTTTTTTTGTTTTTGAACTCTGGGCCTGGGGCGCTGTCCCTCAGCTCTTCAGCTCAAGGCTAACACTCTACCACTTAAGCCACAGCACCATTTCCAGCTTTTTATGCTTATGTGGTGCTGAGGAATCGAACTCAGGGCCTCATACATGCAAGGCAAGCACTCTACCACTGAGCCACTTTCCCAGCCCCAATAATAACAATAAAGTAAAATTTTTAAAAACATTCCCACATATAAAAAAATTCCTACAAATCAATAAAAAATATCAGTTTCTCTAATCAAAACAATGACAACAGAAGGTGTACCATCTTCTCTAGCAATCAAGGAACTTTGAAATAAGAAACTATTTCATACTATAATATTTTAAAAATTGAGTTCTCCCAATCCTCATTGGGAGGATGTGTGGATACTGGAATAGTTATGCACAGGAATTAATTTGGTATAATCACCTTGAAGAGTACTCTAATAATAGCTAAGAAAGCTTTAAAAAAAAGTATAAATGCACACACATGCACAAATGGGTTACAGAATTTATATACATATATCTATTCATAGTAGCACTGTTGGAAATAGTGTAAAATTTTTCAACAGTTTATATGTTGAATAGGTAAATTAATTGTGCTATTTACATAGGATAGAATATTGTAAAGCAACAAAAATAAATGTTCTTGCCCTACAAGGCACATCACAGATAAATGACAAAAGCATAATGTTAAGGAAAAAAGAGCTTAGGGTAATAAAAAACAGTTTGCTGCAAAGCTGTATTATAAACATGTCCGTTGTAATAACAGTACAAAAATGTCTATGAAACAGCTAAGTGTTGCTGGACATGGTGATAAACTCCTGTAGTCCCAGTATTCAGAGACAGGAGAATGGAGACTTAAGTCGCCCTGGCTAAGCTAGGATGCACAGTAAGACCCTAACTAGAAAAGAAAAAGGAAGTGAATAACCCTCAAAGTAAGGATAATGATCCTAGGAAAAAGGAAAAAGGAAGGGGCTGGGGGGCAGACCATGAATATTTCAGAATATTTTAAGTCTAACTTCTGATGTAGAGTGTGCACACACACACACACACACACACACACGCACACACACACACACACACACATCTGAAGCAAGATGAAAACAGCGATCTCAGAGACAATGGGACAAATATGCGTAAACAGCCATTATTTTGTCTTTTTCATAAAACATGATAAAGAAAAAATAAACAGCTAAAATTCAGTATTTATTCTGAAGAATGAAAACTGCTTTATAAGGATGCACAGGCTTCTCTCCAAACGGGATGAACAGGGCTTGAAGCTGAGGTTCAGTTTCCCAAAGACCCTGCTGAGTCCTCATCAGCGGACTTTCTGGCCTTCCTTCCACTACTCTGTGGTGCGGGCTGGCTTGGCTGGAGAGAAATCCCACCAGGGAAGCCTGTGGTTGGCTTAGAAAGTTGCGGGGGGGGGGGGGGGGATGCCGGAGCACATTATACAAAACACTAACATCACCTTTTCAAGGTTCTGCATGAGCACTGCTATTGAGCTGTACAGCCACATGAACCTGGAATCTTAATGTATCTCCCAAAAGATAGGGACTTGCCCAATCCACAGAACCCAGCCTGGGCAGGAAAGTCCACAAGAGTCTTATCTCCAATTAACCAGCCAAAAGCTGGAGCTGTGATGCAAATGATAGAGCACCAGTCTTGAGCACAAAAAAACAAAGGACTCCATGCATCCATGACCTGAGATCAAGCCCTAGGATCAGCATCATCAGCATCAGCATCAATGAAGCTGAGGGATGAAACTGCTAAGCTTTCACCTGTAGACAGACATTTCCTAGTATTTCTCAGAAGTATGTAAACAAACAAATAAATTACAAATGTACACAAAGCCCCCTTGTGGAGGTATATTTAACAGCTACTTGTAAGGGCTGGAGTTTGGGAAAGGGGGAAAGAATGACATTTATGATATTTCAGACCTGGTCAGCATGTGGCAAATAGTCAGAGGTATCTGCCTTTCTGAACAGCCAAAGATAATCAGCCAAGCCACTTGCCTTCCTAGGCTGCCTTTGTGTAAGAGGGAGTCCTTTTTCTTTTCCTTGTAGACACAAGACTGAAAACTCCACCCTCCCCTGAGCAGATTTCAAGCCTTTCTTATTCCACGCTGCTTTTATCTGGCTTTTATCAGAGGAAGGAAATCAAGTGGCCATAATTTGGTTTACCTTTTATTTGGGGGTCTGTAACTTTTGGAAGAAAATACCTTTGTATCTCAGACCAAGACAACATCTTTTGAACTAATAAAAGGACTCAGATTCTCAGCCACCAGTTTTTCCTCTGGATGAGTTTTTATCTCCTTCCAGGAGTTAAAAAATAATAATAATTAAAAACATCCCTTTGAAGCTATGTGAAAGTCCACATTGAGATGAAAATGAAACGCACTGCTCCATGTTCTATGTTGTTTTTTTTTAAACTCAGAGACAAACTTTCTTGACTTTCATGATGTGCGTGTGGCCATTAATTTCAATGTCATATTATGGTTTTTGGCTGAACAGACAGTATGTATATATGTATGTAAGCAAACAAAACAAATGCATTTTGTATTCAAATTTATACAACTCCATACATTTTTATGCTGTTTATTTGAAAATTAATTTTGACTTAGGCCTCAGAGACAGCAAATATTGTCAAGATTTGAGGGCTACCTGAAAAGCCTTGGGGACAGCATTACCCTTATGCATAAGAAACAGCAAAATAAAATAAAAATAAATGAATTTCCAAGTACGTCATGGCTAATCCCTTGAGCTGACCTACAAATGAATTATGGGAGGTTTTGCTGCAGGACTGAGTAGATCTGGTGATTTCACTGAGAGATTTATCTTATTTTCCAACTTATTTTCATATCTTATTTCCTTTTCTTTTAGAATTAGACTGTAAATAAAAGAGCTAAGAGCGGAATGAAGCTCTCTTTCTGGAAACCCAGATTGGATTGATAAATTAAAACAGTGAGATGAGTTTTGTAAGACCCATCCTCAAGGATTTGGGAAACTTAGCTGATGCAAAACAAGGCATTAATTTGGAGAGGCCTAGCGACTTAAAATGCTTAGTATTCTGACAATGACGAATTGCATCATTCCAAGCAAATGGTAATTTCACTTTTTGTGACAGTACTTTAGAGCAAAACCGACTTTCTTCACACAAAGAATTTGCAATCCTATTGAACAGAGGCAGTACCTGAATATCAGAAATCCTTCATTGTTTAAGTATCATCTGATATTCTTGATTGGCTTCAGACTGAAGGTTGGAGTTGAATTAAGGAGAAGGGAGGTTAAGTCCTAACCTTGAAAGACTTAGCGGCCATTGAAACAAGCTGCCTTTGGGCACTTATTGGCCTGTATTTATCAAAAAAAAAAAATCTTTTCAATTCAATGAGGGGAGGGAGAAAACACAAAACTTGTCACATTCATCAAGTGAAGCCACTGGAAAGACATCTACAGAACACCCAAAAAGCATAATCTTCCCCAAGAGCTGATAGAAATGGTAATTGGATGGGTAAGGAAAAATACAGCCAAAGCAGGGGCAACTCAGAATATCGGGGCGGGGGGAGGGGGGGAATCAAGGTCAAAAGAAAAAGCACAGACCTTTTTTAAACTTGCGAACAAAACTTACACTTGGCCTTAGCACTAAAGGAAAAATGTACCTGTTGCTACCCGTAATTTAGATCTTCACAAAAGACTCTCAAAAGAAACATTCAGATGTTTTTTTAATTATTTAAGACTCTGTCTTTCACCCCATAAGAAAATGTCTCCTTAATATTGGCTTCAGTATGCTTTCCATAAATACATACAGAGAGAGAGAGAGAGAGAGAGAGAGAGAGAGAGAGAGAGAGAGAGAGAGAGAGAGGAAAGAAAAAGTTTAAAAAAAAAGTTATTCTTTAAAAAAAAAAAAAAACAGCTAAAGCAATAACTTGTTTTTCTCTCTTTAAATCATCAGACTTCCAGAAGGAAGATAGGCCCTGAGAGTAAAAAACACAGCAGAGGAGCTGAAACAAACCAGACTCTTGCAAACTGGCAAAAAAAAAAAAAAAAAAAAAAAAAAAAGCAAGCCTTGTCTTCCCAAAGAGACCCAGACCTGATGAATCACTAAGCATAAGGCAGCCTGTCTTCCTGCCTTCTTTGCTAATGAGCTAATCAGGACAGAGCCAAAGGACATGTGTAAACAGATGAACAGACTGAGGATGCTGCCGTGTCCCCCCTTTCTCTTTTTTAATCTTAACACAAACACCGCCTTGCTGGGCTCGGAAGGGTTTGGCAGGGGAGCGCTGGTTCTGGGCTGCATCCAGCTGGTACAGGAAGCGAACCAGCAGCGTGGTAAATAATTCAGTGGTTCGGCCACACAAATGCAGGTGTCTCCTTGCCCAACGAGATAGCAGTCATGAAAAGAAAGCAGCACCTGGAACCCCGTTTCTCCAATCCTTGGGGAACACCTCCAGGCCTTCTTTGAGAGGTCCCCTTCTCAGTTAAAATCACTAATTAATTAATTAACCACAAAAGGTGGGGGGAGAGCATCACTTGCCAATTTGCAAATCTCTAAGGTGTCTGCATACCCATTTTTATTATTCTGGGAATTCAACTTTCCACATCAGAGTTCCACAGTGGTGTACTGGAGATGGAGTTTATGATTTGTGCTCTCAGAACCACACCATATTTTCGGGCGATGACATCGCTATTGATGGCTTCTTCTAATCTATTCCTAGTAATATGTTCATCTGTATGTTCCCATCCACCCCCCTGCACCAACCTCAGATTCCTAAAGCACTATGTCATCTCTTTCCACAAATCTCATAGGCACATATATTATTATTATTTAACGTTTATTAAGTACCAACAGTATGCTAGGCACAATAGACATAGAGGGCCATAAAAACATATTTAACGCATCAAAAAACACAATAAAAGGACGCTGTGTTCATGACAGAAGACAATAAAACTCTTTGCAATTCATAGTTCAAGATGAAATGTACCCTAGATCCCAGAGAAGCCTTGGTACAGATGGCATATCAAAAAAAAAAAAAAGTATTAGAATTTTTGCTCAGCTGAAGTAAGAGAAGTCATGCTTTCCTGATACTTCCTTACAATGAATCTTCTAACACCAAGGCAGTAATTACTCGTATAATTAAACCCCTAAACTCCATCCACCAGACCTCCAATTAATTGTATGAGGACATGATCTCAACCAAGCATGGTGGTAAGGCACTTAAGATGTGTTTTCCTCTACAGCCATGTGGTGCACAGGTGTTTTGATGAAACTTGGAGAGGACAAATGATTTATCCAAGATCTCAGCATGACACAACCACACACAACACACACTCAGCTGAACAATGTTAAACATCATTCATAGGCCTTAAAACAACATCAAATGCCAGGTGCTGGTGGCTCACGCCTGTAATCCTAGCTACTCTGGTGGCTGAGATCTGAGGATGAAGGTTCAAAGCCAGCCCAGAAAAGGCCATGACACTATTATTACCAATTAATCAGCAAAAAGCTGAAAGTAGAACTCAAGTGGAAGAGTGCTGGAGAGGGCTAGCCTTGAGCAAAAAAGTTCAGGGACCGCACCAGGTTCTGAGTTTGAGCCCCAGGACCAACAAACACACACACACACACACACACACACACACACACACACACACACACACACACACACACACACACAAAGTATAAACACTGGATCTAGACTTTCTGGATTTGAATCCTGTTTCAGTCACTTTTAAGTTGGGTAAGCCTAAACAGGTTAATTAACGTCAATGCCTCTGTTTTTCTCATCTGTTAAAGGGAGATGAGGAAGAAATGATATCCTATTTCATAGTTCTTATGAGGATGAAATGATTTAAAACATAGAGAACATTTTATGCAATGCCCAGCACAGAGTAAGTGCTTTAAAAGCTACTATGCCACCAGTGTCCTAGCACTTCATATATCACCCTACTAGATAATAGATACAGACAATATTACAGATGCTCCATCAGTAAACCATGGGCTGCAGGTTGCTTTTCACTGAGGGAAAGACTTACATGAGCCACCTAACTCTCTACTCTCCAACCCCTAGAAACTTACATAAAACAATGAGCTATGACCCAATGACTTTTCCATGGGATCACTTTCTCTGAACACCAGACCGATGGGTTGAGGCTTAATGAAAGATGTGATTCCATAGTGTTAGGCATGAATGATTGAATGAATGAATGATCAATCAGGGCCTAGAGGCTCAAACATCTAATTGCTTTGAACAACTTGAAGATACATGATAGAATTTGAAATTCCAAAATCTTTTCAATTACATTACTCTTAACATTTCCATTAAGATCAGTTAGCCAATGGGAACTCAGTGGGGCGATTCCTGATCCTTTTCTGAAGAGAAGCACTGTGGAACCCAAGATGTTCCCTAAGTTCCCACACCTTTCTGAACTTCTTTCTTTCCTAAGAGATTCAGCCTTTTTTTCCGTAGCTTTAAGCTTGAAAGTGCTGCCATTTCATTACACACAGACTAATAAAGCAAGACATATTTCAAAGTAATTTTTGGTAAGTTGTACATACAAACACAAGCCGGTGGGTGAAGGAAATGTTGCTAAAATTATTCTGAACCAGTAAAATTTATTGCACTGATGAAAATCTTGACAACCATTCCGAAGTTCAAATTAAACTCCCACGTAATACAGTAGGCTCGAGTGAGACCAAAGTAAATAAGCAATTATTTATAGCAATTATACGTGTGTGTGTGTGTGTGTGTATGTGTGTGTGTTACACATATTTAACTTTTCAGAAGAAGTCAGTAAGCCTACATTGTGGGGACTGCTGAATTAATTACCAGCATAACAAAAGGATCTGCCCTTCAATGATCTCAGCATGTCACTTTGAATTTATCCATCTGCCTAATACCCACCTGTCCAGTGGCTCTTTCATTCAAGCATGTATTACAGCATCAATATGAACTTTAAGATTTGGGTAAAACCATTTCCATTTCACAAGCTATGTATCTCCTTCTGAACACAGATTGCCAAAAAAAAAAGTGAAAAAGTTCTAGTGATATTACATACACACACACACACACACACACACACACACACACACACACACACACCATCATGTTTGATACAAACCCCAGCTGCACAACATTGTATGTTAATAAGCATTATTTAATTAACAGATGAAGAGCCCTTTTGAGCTGCTCTGGCAGATTTTGAACTTGATCTTCTAGCATTTGATGTCATGCTAGACCAGATAAATGACAAGTCTTTCGAGCGTCGGCAGAGCCCCTTCAGAACAGCTGCATGCTCTTCCCCCCTTCTTTCCAGCAGGTTTCTCACTTAAGAAAAAAAACACGCTTCATTACATCGCCTCTTACTTGAGCTGCAAGGGTCTATTCAAAGAAGATAAGCCTCTTAGAAATGAAGTAGCGTTGAATTTAGGTTTTGAGTGACAGCAGGAAGATTTATCCATTCAACAGACAATACCGCTTTCTCTGCATTAATCTAGGAGGCGGACAATGATCTGTTTTTTAGGCCCCATCTCATCTCTTTCCCACAGCAGAAGGTGATTAGAGTTCGGAAACGGGGACTGTGAAAGAAAACTTGAGCGCTATCTCTCTGGCCCTCCTGTTTCCTGGAGGGGTAATGGGCAGCCCCTAGGCCAAGGGCATCAATCACAGATTCCCCACAAGTGGAGGATGCCTCGCCGTTGGGAAACTAAGAGGCCACAGGTAAAGGGGTGAACCCCAGGATCCACAAGGGAAATTATTACTGTTGGCATCCCAAAGACAGAAGAAAGAACAAAGTAGTCCTTCATAAAGGAATGGTCGAGAATTCCTCCAGGCCACTAATTTAAGAAACAAGTAATTCACTTAGTAGGCAAATAAGAAAATTACAGACATTAGCGTGGAATGAATCAATCCAGTCCAGATAAAGCTACTGAGAATCTCTCTTGGCTCAACACAATAGTCTACCATGTCTCCACAGGCCAAGTAGCACTCAGCGATGTTTGGGATGAGCTGATCTACAAGCCACTGCCTGGAGAGGGGAGGAGGAAAAGATTCTACTCAATACACACACACACACACACACACACACACACACACACACACACACACACACACACACACACACACACACACACACACACACACACACACACACACACACACAGATTCATGCACATCCAATACCATGTGAGCAAACATTTGTAAGCACAATCTCATCTCACCTTTTAGAGCCATTTTCTGCAACCCAACAGAGGAAGATTTTTTTGTTGTTGTTTGCTTGTGTGTTTGTTTGTTTTGCCTATCCTAGGGCTTGAACTCAGGGCCCCAGTGCTGTCCCTGAACTTCTTTATGCTCAAAACTGGCACTCTACCACTTCAGCCATAGCGCCACTTCCCACGTTTTCTGAGTGGTTTACTGAAGATAATAGTCCCCTGGACTTTTCTGCCCTGGCTGGCTCCAAACTGTAATCCTCAGATCTCAGCCTCCAGAATAACTGGGATTATAGGCGTAAACCACCAGCACCCAGCTCCAAAAGAGTGTTTTGTTTGTTTGTTTAATTTACAATGTCCCTCACATCAAGCACAAAACAAATTGTGATCAACTCACAGAATGCTAGGACCTTCCACATATAATAAGCTGGAGTCTTTATAGGCAGTATCTGGTACTCAGCATGGAAGACCTGTCATTGCATTAGGTCAGTATTGGCTTAAACTATGTAGCTCGTAACTTGCTTGATTCAGAGAGAATCCAAAGGCTTGGTTTGAGACATGATTTTTTGGGGGGATGTGCCCCTACTGGGGCTTGAACTCAGGGCCTGGGCACTGTCCCTTAACTTTTTCACTAAAGGCAGGTACCAGTGCTGTACCACTTAAGCCAAACCTCTAGTTCCAGCATTTTGGGTCGTTACTTGGAGATAACAAGTCTCGTGGGCTTTCCTGCCCAGGCTGGCTTCAAACCTCAATCCATGGATCTCCTCAGTAGCTAGGATTACAAGCGTAAACCACCGGACCCAGAATGGGATGTGCATGCTTTTCACATACAAACATAAAACTGCTGTTTTCACACCACAATATCCATGATGTCTTTCATGGGATCCTCACAATTGCTCCTTTTTCCTTTAGCACACTCTGAAGGCACATATCAAATATCAAAAATAAATACATGAAATAAATGCTTATCTCATTCCTCTCTAAGTACCCTGCATCAAAATAATTGACCATTGAGAGCCAAGATTTTGGCAAACAAGTGTAAAACCAACTACTTTTACATGGTGCCTCATTTCCTGAGTAGGCTATTCATAGAGGTCTCAAGGAACTTTCAAGTGAGTAATTAACTTATAAACAAGTAAGCAAAAAGTCACACAGACATTAACATGGAATCAAATCAAGTCGCCCCAAATGACTCCTACATGTGAGAGCAGATTGAGTGTTCTCTTTTAAAAAATCAATAGAGAGTCATCACATGTTGACATTTCCTATTGATAAATTGTGTTTTGTTTTGTTTTTATGAAATGTCATATTGACAACTAGAGACTTCTTGACATTCACCTCAGGAGATACTGAAACTCTCTGTTCGTGAATCTTAAAGCTACTGTAACAACAGCCACACATGGTGGTGACAAGATGAAGTCCACATTTCCACTAGGAACCCAGATCCAACACCAACACCAAGATGTGGCCGGAAGAAGATTTTGAAGGACTGCGGCTTAGACTGTGCTCACTGGGATGTTCTGCAGAAAATCAGAAACAATTCCAAAACAACATAAGGTGCACCAAAGCTCTGTTCTCAAATTGTTCAACTGAGTCTTGGGAAAGGTAGCTTTGTTTCTACTTTTTTAAAGTTGGTAAGATACTTTATTAGAAGAGAAATATGGGACTGGGAATGTGGCATAGTGGTAGAGTGCTTGCCTAGCATGCATGAAGCTCTGGGTTCAATTTCTCAGTACCACATAAACAGAAAAAGCCAGAAGTGATGCTGTGGCTCAAGTGGCAGAGTGCTAGCCTTGAGCAAAAAGAAGCTCAGGGACAGTGCCCAGGTCCTGAGTTCAAGCCACAGGACTGGCAAAAAAAAAAAAGGAGGAGGAAGAGGAGGAGGAGAAGGAGGAGGAAAAAGAGGAGTAAGAAGAGGAGGAGGAAGAGGAGCAGGAAGAGGAGCAGGAAGAGGAGAAGTAAGTATGACAGAGAAAGAGAACACGTGGTATAGATATGTCCAAGTCAGCCACCTTGTACTGTCTTTCTTGTTACACAGCTGGGGCTTGTGTTAAATAGGGAACATTGGGTGGTTTCCTGATTGATGGATCTTCTTTCTCTTGCCGGTAAGGTTGTGATTTACTGTCCTATCCTTATATCTTCATTCTGGTGTTGTGCCTGTAATCTTCAGTCTTCAAGTTCAAACTTATCATTATAGGACTGTTATATACAACTTGGTGTCTGCCTAAAGCTTCTAGAATCAAATGTTGATCTCCCAGGTTGGGGGGGAAAAAGAACCTTGTCTAGGGGTACTATGATTGTCTTTTCTTTTCCTCCTTCCTTCTTTCTTGTCCTTTCTTTTTCTTTCTTCCTTTCTTCTTTTTTTCTTTCCTTTCTTCCATCTTTTCTTCCTCTTTCTTTCCTTCTGACTTTCCAGCTTTTTTCTTCTTTTTAATTACTGAAGACTCCTGTTTTAGAGAAAGCCCTAATTGCTTCATTTTGAGATGTTGTGTTTAACCTCAGGAAATGGTGTTATAAGACCTGGCAAACAGCTTTCTGGTTGTTTCAATCAGTATCAGATTATGAGGTCCAGCCGGGTAAGAACCCTATTCATTTTCTTGGCCTGTCATCTTGATCTTATTTGAATGTCTGGGGAGCTGGAGGTGCTTAGCAGGGCCGGGGCTTCAGGAGTGGGGGTGGGTGGATGGGGGAGAGCTATGCTATGTGTTGGAGACACTGAAAGTTTTCATTTTGACTCCTTAATGAGAGCGACCTCTGACACGGGCTGATGAGTTCCATGCCTGTCCTGGTGTGCTTTTTTTGAAAACATTTGACACTGGTCACAGGTCTGACAGGGATATGACTAATGAAGTCGTGGTATAAAAATAATGGGCTGCAATTGCAAGTCATTTGCATGAAACCCAACTCCTTAAAAACTTGTCTCTGTTCACTTTCTGTTTTCTAAATGAGTCAATAATATGAATCAGATGGCTTGATGGGAACAGGCGCCCCAATACTCCTTCTATAAGTTTGGTAAATTAGTTGGCATTTGGTGCAATTTTTGTTGCCTTGAGGCCTGGTTTAAATTGGACTGTAGTTACTAAATTGCCAAGGCGATTGCAGAATGTGTAGGATAATACATAATACCTTGTTTTTCTTAGGCAATCATCGGAGCGCTTCTTGTGAGGTCAAAGCATCCAGACAGCTCTTTACGAAGAATAGCAACTGAGGGGGAACGATGGAGAAATGGGAGGAAGAGGCTGGGGGAAGGGACAGGGAGTGGAACAATAAAAGAAAGAAAAAGGGTAAAAGTAGAAAGAAGAAATCAAGCACATTGAAGAGAACGCAGTAAAATGAGTTGGGATTCAAAAACACAAAGGGAGAGGAAGCCTAAGGGGAAGAAAAAGATGATGAGAAGGAAAATCGACAAACAAATGCAGTAAAGTTAGGGAAACGAGGGACATGGAAAATAGGAAGAAAGGTTTTAAAGAGAGAACTGTAAAACAAGAAACTACCCCATGTGTCAGTTTATCCTGTAACACTATTTATCCTCACACCATTTATCTTCACAAGGTGCTAAGCATCTACTAAGCAAAGCCCTGGCTTAGAGGAGTCCATCCAAAGATCAATTCTCCCCCTGCTTTTTTTTTTCTTTTGGACTGGGTGACCTAGCTAAAGTGCCTAATGTGTTGTCTCTTCACCTCAAATTACCTCTGTCATGGAGAAGTATTCAACAAAACACAACTCCATTTTACCAGCTGAGCCACAGGGAGGCATATTTCTAGAATTTTCCTCTTGTGAGGCTTGTCAATGATCATTGAAATACAAGATTTCTTTTATGTCTGTTGTGTATTTAGGATTTTTTTTTGCTTATCTGATATATATGACCAAATTAAATATCATTTGTCCCTAAACTTAAATAAAAAGAAATACAAATGACTTACAGATCTATACAAATGTAAAGGACGAATAAGCCAAAGAAGAGTCGTTTAGTACAAGAAGAAGTACACACCGCTTGGGAATGAACTGGCCCAGCGACCTTGAAAACTTTCCCTGATCTCACTGAGCCTAAGTTTCTTCAATCACAAAGTAAAAGATTCAAAGATTAGGTTTTTATAAATGTCTAACAAAGTACCTGGTATAGCAAAAACAGCTAGAATAAAAAGAGTGAGTGAGATTCCTGCCCTGGCTGGCTTCAAATTGTAAGCCTCAAGACTCAGCCTCCTGAGTAAACAGGATTACAGGTGTGAGTGAAGATTGATTTGACAAATATTTCATTTGGCCTAATTCTTATAAACTGATCAATCATAATTACTCTTAGTTCATTAGAACTAGCCAGTCTGACCGCCTCAAACCCCAATTATTCTGGACACACAAGCATTTGTTCTATGAATTCCTGTTCAGGAAATGTAATTTACTTATCTACATGGAGTTTCTGGATCAATTAGAAGGTTTTATAAAAAAGTAGGAGATTCATTGATGAAGAAGACACTAACATTAAAAGGCAGTATGGGGACCTTAGAATACGTATTAAAATATCAAAGAGCTGTTCTTTAAGAAACAAAATACAATTTCATAAACACAGAAAGGAAATGAAGAAAGCTTAAAGAGGAGTTGGAGCCACGGCTCAGTTGGTAGAGAACCAGCCAAAGAACAAGAAAGCATCAAGTACAGACTTGGAGTCTGAATCTCAGACAAAAATAAAAAGACAGGCTTAAAGACCCCCACACTCATTCTTTAAATTTGAGTATAGGAAAACACCCAAATATGAACTGCTTCTTGCTATAATCACTATAGCTAAGGACTAAAGTGGCCACACAGATTCTCATTACGTTCATTGTTTAAAGAATGATGACCCTGAAAATGAGTAACATACAAAAAACTAATAAATAAACACTAACGGGAATGAAGAAACAAACCTTAAGAGGAGAAGAACAAACAAATCCTAATTATTTCAAAACTAGTTATCTTACTGGGCACCAGTGGCACCCAGCTACTCCGGTGGCTGGGATCGAAAGATCTTAGTTCTAAGCCAACCTATGCAGTAAAGTTCATGAGACTCTTATCTTCAGTGAGCCACCAAAAAAGCAGGAAGTGGCTCAATTGATAAAGCATCAGTCTTTTTTTTCAGACATCAACTTTTTTTATTAATAGATGACATCTTACAGGTTAATCATCTTTAATGATGGCTTTGGCTTTAAATTTCATGCTAGAATTTGGCCTGGCACTTCTGAAAACAGGATGTTTGTATCACATGATGGGACTGGCCATCATAAGAATTAAAGTGACTTGGCCCTCTTGCACTGTCTTACGCAGATGTTCATCACCTTTACAGATGAATAACTGTCTATCCCCCGTTAAGTTTCACTGTGGCTTCGGACACTTGTTGTTCTACCTACACTAAGCTAATCTGGTGATCTGTGGGTTCAGATAGTATGTGAAGTTAGGAGATATCCTTGAGTCCTTATTCTAGAGTAAAGGACATGAAATAGCATAAGTACTATATTCTGTGAAATCCTGACCCCACACTTGATTCAGCTCAACAATAGTTACATTGTTTAGTATGTACCTGTCACTAAGATACCAAATTCAGCTAATTTACATGATTCTCTAGCACCCACAGGAGGGTCTGGCACAAGGAATGTGTTCACCATTTGTTCGTGGAATGAATACAACAGAATATATGAAGACCCAACCCCAGTCATTGAGTAGATTATGCTTAAACAATTTTACAATAATGCTCTGCCCAGGTAAAGCATCAGTCTTGATCAAAAATCTGAGGATGGCACTCAGGTCTTGAGTTCAAGCCCACAAATATAAAAAAGAATCATGATCTTGGTCCTAGAGATCAAGAATCAAATATGAATGAATCATAAGAGAATCATACTGACCCTTCATCCTCCATTTCCACAAATTATCAAATAAGAGAACAGGAAATGGATAGAACATAAAGAACATTTGAATGTTAGTAAATATTGGAAGGACATAGGCAACCATGGTTATGGATTAGAGATCTTACAATCCTGTCTTAGATGGTTTGTGCCTTTACCTGCCTGAAGGCCAAATACTAAATATTATCAAATGTGTGGTTCCATTATCTCAGACTGATGTCATCACCAACATGTAGGAATGAGGCAGAACACTGAATAATGCTGAAAGGAAGACTTAAGGATTGAAGAAGATGCTGACAGACTGAAAATCTAGGGTTAGATTTCTCTAACAATTAGGATTCCATACAAATAAAAATGTATTGATGTAGTAGTGTGTGTTTTCTTTGTATGTGTGTATTTGGCTGATTTCTCTTATTAAACCACAAGTTTCTTGAAAATAAGAGGCATATATATTCATCTTCGTTGCCTTCCTAGGTCTCCACTACACCCAAGATCTCTTAATCCTATGGCTAAGAAGCAGGTATGCCTACTGACATCTGTAATATTTTACCTGCAGGTGCTCTGTCAGCCTGATTTGGTGTCAGTCCAGAGAGTCAGCTATTTTACTATCATTTGGTAGGGGCATTCAGCACATAAACCATTATAAGGCTCACAAAATCATGAGGTCTGGTCCTGCCTAGGTAATTGGAGATGGGATCAAAATTCAATAAGTCTAAGACTTTTTAATAGCAACACAAACATTAATACCAGCTAATATCACTAGACAAATAGCCCTTTCAGATCAAAGGCTTCCAACCCCGGATTCTAGTCTTTCCACATTTTTTGCTCAGGCTGGACTCAAACATCAATCCTCTTATTCCAGCCTCCTGAGTAGCTGAGCTTACAGGAATGAAACATTCTGCCCAGCCCCTAAATTTGTCATATTCCTTTGCAAGAGTTCATATGTACACAACCAGCAAGTTGCAGTATTCTGTTTCAGAAGAGAGAAAATGTTGGTGATCAACAGCTTCATGCAGCAGAACTAAATCCCACAACCCCCGCCGTGTGTGTGTGTGTGTGTGTGTGTGTGTGTGTGTGTGTGTGTGTGTGTGTGTGTGTGTGTGTGTGTGTGTGTGTGTGTGTGTGTGTGTGTGTGTGTGTGTGTGTGTGTGTGTGTGTGTGTGTGTGTGTGTGTGTGTGTGTGTGTGTGTGTGTGTGTGTGTGTGTGTCCTGGAGCCTGGTGCTGTTAAAGTAGGAAGACCAGGCCTGGCGGATGCCATCTTGGCCACATGTGGATGGTAGGGTCTAGCATCTTGTCTTCAAGGTAAGGGGAGGTAAACACACACACACACACACACACACACACACACACACACACACACACACACACACACACACACCACCGCCTCCCAGGTAATGGTGTGCATAAATCCCAGAGGCAGGGGCAGGCACTTGGATGATAGGTTGCTAAACCCATCAGTCCAGTGCCTGGGTCTGGGAGTTTCCTGTGACCCACCCCCTGACCTGACCCTATGTAGGCCTGGACCAGCTCAGGCACCATTTCACCATGACATTGTGTCTCCACGTTTGTGTCCTGTCTCTGTGTCCTGGCTCTTCTCCTGTCACCACAGCATCCCAATTCAACTCTCCATTGGAGCTGAATTGGTTCGTTGGTATTGTTTTTGTTCTTTCTTTCCTCTCTGGCCTTCATGGCTCAGTTTCCTAACAGTTTTGAGTGTGTTTGCTGGCTGCTGGCCTTTGAAACAGGAGTCCAACCATGCAGTCACGGCCTTTTAATAAAGACTCCAAGATTCGACCTCTCAAAATGTGGCTTCTCTGTTTTCTCACCATATCTCGCTCATGAGCAACTGTGCTCAAAGCTAGTGCTTGACCACTAGACCCACAGCTCCACTGCCAGCTTTCTAGTGATCAGTTGCAGATAAAATCTCCTGGGCTTTCCTGCCTGGGCTAGCTTTGCACTGTGATAATCAGATCTCAGCTTCCTGAGTAGCTAGGATTACTGGGCCTGAGCCACTGGGACCCAGCTCAATTTCTATTTTTTAATGCCTTCTTTTCAACATCTTCTAAATACTTGTGTAATCAGCAAGGGATCTTAAAGCTACATTGTTCACTCCATTTCTCTGTAAGCCAAACAGGATCTAGAATACTTTTAACCCTCGGAAGGAAGGCTTTGTGGAAATGATGGAATTTTATCAGGGTACTGTTCAATTTAAAACTTTTTGACATCATAAACCACCCTTTGCATTTGAATTTCTTCTTCCATTTTTCCCTCACCTTTATATTTTAAGCATCTAAAGGCCAAAACTAGTTTTCCATCTAGTTAGCATAATTTATTTATCGTCTTGGACATAGATTTGCGATGTAATGTAAATAACAATACTATTTTGCATGGCTATTGAACCTCTAGAAATTCTTTACCGACATTAATTTTCCCAACCCTCCTTAAGGAATAGGTGAACACTGGTATTATTAAGACGGAAGCTAATGAAATCCGGCTTGAAGAAGAACATATTTACAAGAAAGTTTTAATTTCCCATTTGTCAGCTCAGCATTATATTGGCATTTATTTGTGTTGCACTAGCTTTGAAAACAAAAACAAACATCTGTCTTTATAATATCCCCTAGGATCATATAATTCCAATTTAGATTCCTCTCCAGATAGGAGGCTGAGTTTGGATTATTAGTTTGTTCATTTATTTTTTGTTTTAACACACATCTGTAGCTACAGGACACCAAAACTCAGTCTGACCAGACGCACAAATAAAATCCCTCAGTCCAGTGGGTCCTAGCAATTCAACCTTGTGGCAATATTCTTTTTGTCCCCTGGTACCAGAGTTTGAACTCAGGGCCTCAAGTTTGTTCGGCTTGCTTGCTCAGCTGGCTCTCTACCACTTGAACCACACCTCCAACCCTGCTTTTTCTTAGTTATTGTTAAGATGAAGTCTTGCAGATTTTTCTTCCAGGTCTGGCTTTGAACTAAGATGTTCCAGGTCTCAGCCTCCTGATTACATGCATGCTAGGATTACATGCATGAGCCACTAGAGCCCAGATTGTGTGCTTGCTTTCAGCAGTGACTTCCATCTGACTACATTACTACATTATTGTAGTAATTGTGGTAATTGTAATAGTAATTATTGAGGATTGAATGCCAGTTTCTAGTCTGAGTACCTTACACATCTAGCTTTTGCAGTAAGCCAAATGCTATTATTATCTTCTACTTTTCAAATGTGGTTTAAGAAAAAAAGAGTTGCCCAGATACTCACAGCTAATGAAAAGTGGAGTTGGTATTCAACCCAGTCTGGTTCCATACTCTGAAAGCACTATTTATTGAGCAACTTTATTTTGGTTAGGCACTTCACAATGCTATGTCTACTCAATAATTCCTACAATAGAGAAACAATAATCCCTCCACATTGATTTAGAAATGTTTACGCAAAAAGCTGGGCGCCGGGTGGCTCACGCCTGTAATCCTACCTACTCAGGAGGCTGATGAGATCTGAGGATCGTGGTTCAAAGCCAGCCCGGGCAGGAAAGTCCATAAAACTCTTTATCTCCAATTAACGACCAGAAAACCGGAAGTGGCACTATGGCTCAAGTGGTAGAGCACTAGCCTTGAGCTGAAGAGCTGAGGGACAGCACCCAGGCCCAGAGTTCAAGCCCCACAACCAACAAAAAAAAAAAAAAGAAATGTTTACGCAAAAGCCTAGAATTGTCCAACTCTGTCTGATAATCGCTTCTCTTTCTTAAGCACTGAAAAAAAAATCAGTGACATAGATAAGTTGTTGTTACATGTTATGGTTTCTATCAGAGGATGATGGCCGTTTATCACATGTAAACCCACATGTGAACACAAATAAAACAAAAAGTCAGCAAAAAAGGAGAACCAAGCCAGCCAGTTTTTTGAATGCCAGGTGAACAAAAAAGGAAGAGGAAATACCAATCTTCGTTGGAATCTAACAATCTTGATTTTCAATATCCTATACTAGAATCATGCAAACTTAATTCTAGACTAATTTTTTAATCTTTAGATGAAATCTTTAGGTATAATTGCACATATGATTGTTTGACTGTGTTGAGAGCAGGGTGCTGTGGTGCATTCCTGTAATCTCAGCACTTGAAAAGCTGAGGCAGGAAGATCTCAAGTTCAAGGCCACCTGAGCTACATAGCGAGAAATGGTCTCAAAGAAAATAAAATTCTACTGATCTGGCTAATCATAGCCTAATGCTTCATGAAACAAAAGATGTCCAGTTCCACATCAAGGCCCCTTGTCTTTGAAAAAATGCAGCCAAGAAAATATATCATATTTAAATTAATCTTTGTACCCCAAATTAATTGCCTTATGGTTTTGAGCCAAAAATTGGCAAGAATAACCATGAACTCCAAGCTGTTCCATCTTACAGAGTTAACTGAATTGTGATAACCATTCAAAATGTTCCTCTCCATCGCATTTCTATTGCTGAAACTGGAAGATAATTACCAACACATAGAGCCTTAATCATTTCACAAAAAGACATCTAAACATCTGTGTGTCATTTCAGCTTTGAAGGAGTCTTTGTATTTTTGATATTATAGAGCAATTTTCAACTTACACACTTGTTTTTTCCAACAGCAGAACATACAAACACAAAACATCATGTTTTTAGCCACCTCCTAGATGACTTTTTCCTAGGCTGTAGTGAGTTATACAAACTCCTTTTGGTTGGTTTTTTTTTTTTTTCATTTTCCCTTAATGATTTTGGAAGGTAATTTTCTTTTGTGTCTTTTTATTTTCTTCATAGGCTACCAAATGATGAGTCTCTCCCCTTCCCTGATTCTTCACATTAAAAGTTCTGCCATCCTGTAAGAGGTTTAAGTAATATGTTCACCAGAGTTCAGAGGTGAAGAGAACAGAATTTCAAAACCACACAATTGATGTGGAAATGAAATCCATTCGTTGCCCGTTCCTCTGTCAGGCTTCTGGGAAGACCTGCGTATAATAGGCTACTTGATTTGTGTGATGGAGAGATTTTTTTTAAGCTTTCTAAGAAGAAGGGGGAAAAAAGCCATACTGATTTCTAGGCTCATCTATACTTCTTTTCCTGGATTTTATGTGGAAACATTTTAGAACTCCCAGTTTCCATACTAAATCTGTTTTCTAGTTAATTAATCCTGCATTCATCCACATGACACACGACCCTGTCTCATAAAAGGCCACACTGGTAAGTACTGGATGTCAAAGAAGGCCTTTTACAGTATTTAGGTATACATTGTTTTTTTTTTGTTTGTTTTTAAACAATGGATGCTGTGTATAAAAGTGGAGCACATCGACTACAGAAATGTAAATCTTAGGTTTTTAAGTAAATTAAATGTATCTTTTAAAGCTTTTCTTCAATACACAAAAAAAAGCATGACTATTCCACCTCTATATTTTTAAGTTTATCATCTTTCATGTTCTCAACTAAGAAAATGAACTCTATTCTGAACTCTATGCAGAAGCTTCTAAGAATGACCAACAACTCTCTTTTTGCTTCCTTCCAGAATCTTCAAGGTTTTGTTAGGGGTGGGGAGAACCCTCCAAATTATTAACTTGCTGATTTTCCATTTTATTCAATATTAAAATGGCAAACACAAAAACTGGGGTATTAGCCAAGACCATTAGTTTCCCACAGGGACTTGGGGCTTGAGTATGACAGCTAAAAGGATGACGGGCCAGACACCAGAGGCCACACCTGTAATCCTAGCTACTTGGGAGGCAGAGATAGGAAGCACTGTGGTTCAAGGCCAACTGTAGGCATAAAGCTCATGAGATCCTTTCTCAGCCAGTAGCTGGACACAGCGGCAGATGCCTATCATTCCAGCAACTGTGGAAGCATAAATAGTCAAAGTACAGTACATCTAAGTGCAAAATACTATGGTTAAAGCCCTTTGAATAATTAATATGCACTAATCTTAAAAGAATTCTCCTCTCACACCGGGCATTTCCTGTTCACTCCCCCCCCCCACCAACCCCCACCCCCTCTCCACTGCCCCAGTTGTCCTCTCTGGATTTCTCAGAAGTAGGAACTGTTCACCCTGTTTTACACCTAGGTCAGAGACAGATAAACAACAGATTACCAACAAACTCCAGCACAGTTTACTTTGGGTTTCCCTTTCTATAAACAAGGACAAAATAGCAAACTTTCTTCACAGCCATCCCTTTCACTCATTTATTTTTATAATGTGTCTATTTCTGGGAGAGAATCTTCTGGTTGGCTACTAAATAAGCACAAAATTGCAACCCCTGTTGCTGAAGGGGATGAGGCAAAAACCACAAAGAAGATGAAGGCTGCAGTAGACTCAGCAATGCAGCTACCTTGGGTGACTGGCTACCATGATAGTAGATCACATGCCTGTTCTGGTGAGCCAGCCACCTGGCAAACCAGCTCCCACAGAGCACGAGCCAGTGTGGAGCTGTCCTGCATGCTTCTCAGACGCCAATTTGCTTAACAGACTAGAAATGGAAAAATCAGGATAAGTCAGGATAAGATCCTTGCCTCACCAGACACTGATACTCACACCTGTCATCCTAGCTACTCAAGAGGCTGAGAAGTGAGGATCACGGTTCCAAGCCAGCCCAGGCAGGAAAGTCTATGAGACTCACATCTCTAACTAGCCACCTGAAAGCTAGAAATGGAGCTGTGGCTCAAGTGGTAGAGTTCTGGCCTTGAGCACAAAAACTAAAGGAAAGGGCCCTAGCACTGAGTTCAAGCCCCAGGACACTCACACAATCTCTCTCTCTCTCTCTCTCTCTCTCTCTCTCTCTCTCTCTCTCTCTCTCTCTCTCTCTCTCTCTCTCTCTCTCTCTCTCTCTCTCTCTCTCCCTCTCTCTCTCTCCCCACCCTCTCTCTCTCTCTCACACACACACACACCCTTACATCCTTTCTCTAGGACTTAGGCCCATCAAGTAGGTCAGAGGGAAGGATGAGCTTTCAGATCTCAGCTAAATGTCAGACACCATGCTAAGGCTTTTACATGCACCTGTCATTTACTCTCCTCAGCTGAGCTACAGTGTGATTCTTATATTTTTCCCTAGTACATAAGGGAAAACTGAGGTTGGTAAAGGCCTCAAAACCACTTCACAGTGACTAGAAAATAGTCATCTTGTGTTACACCACTTCCTTTCTTTCAATTAGGATGAAAGTTTGTCCACATTAAACCAGCAAAGACAAAAGTGCTTGTGTGTGTCTGTCCGACATGGAATCAGATTTTGGCTAAGATACTAATCTGGGATACTTATTTTTCTACTAATGAGAAGAAATAGGAAGTTGCCCCATGTAGCATAGGACCGTGCAGAAAATACGCAAGGTCTATTACAGAACCTATTAAAGGAGACATAGATGGCATAGTTGATAAACACTCCCTCACTGAAGTAAAACTGAGCAAATTGAATACAGATGGGATACTCTGGTTTCTCTTCAGATATCATATATATTTTGTCTTTTACTAAGCACAGATGAGCAGTGTTCTGTCAAAACAAGTGGTTTATACAAGGATGCCAACTTCAGGGTGCAAGGCACAACTGACATGGAATACTATGTTTTGTTGTTCTGGCAGGATTTGAATTCAAGGTCTTCCTGTTTGCTGGGCTGGTGCTCTACCACTTGAGCCAGGCCTCTAGCTCAGCATTTTGCTGGTTATTTTGGAGATGGAGTCTAACAAACTTTTCTGGCCAGGTTAGCCTTGAGATCCTAGCCTCTAAGTTATAAAGATTACAGGCATGACCCACCAGTGTGCAGCTGAAATACTACTTCTTAAAGAACTAAAAAAAAGTCCAGACTTCAAAAGCCTCTCAGCCATCTCAGTTATTAGTGGAAAGAGACTTTAAAACACCAATAAAATCACTTTGTACATCGTTTATTACTTTGTACATATCATTAGACTTAACCATGTAGTAAACTTTATATTACACCCAAATTATAAGGTGGGGTTAGTCATTCTACGACTCAAAGAAGTGTCGGGTTTGTGAAACCCCAAAAGTAACCTCCTGCAGGTATTCTGTAGGCTGTACACTGAGAAAGTTCCAGAACAATTACAGAGTTCAATGCCTGATACACCAAGTGGACAGAGAGTCTAGAGATTCCCTAACAAAAGCTGTGTAGGAAAAGTGGGTGTTGGTAGCTCATGCCCTCATATAATCCTAGCTATTCAAAAGGCTGAGATCTGAGGATCATGGTTTAAGGCTAGCCTGGGTAGGAAAGAGTCCCTGAGATTTTTTTTCTCCAATTAACCAGCAAAAAGTCAGAAGGAAAGGTTGGCTCAAGTGGCATAGCACCAGGCTTGAGTGATAAAGCTAAGGGACAGTGCCCAGGCCCAGAGTTCAAGGCTTAGTGCCAAGTGGAAAAGAAGAAACTGGGAGAGGAAAAAGAAGAGGAGGGGAAGGAAGGGGGAGAAGGGGGAGGAGGAGGAGGAGGAGACTACAGGAGTGTCTCTGTGCATGCATGTACACAGAAGGCCATGTGAAGACTTAGTGGAATGCATGTGCTAAAACAAGGCCTTTCTAGAAACCAGGCACTTTGATCTTGGACTTCCAGCCTCTAGAACTGGAGAAACAAAGTTCCATTATTTAAGCAATGTGGTCCGTGTAGGGAGATTCAGTTTCCCTGGAATTGTCATGTCCACTCCACATGCACATACCTGTACATAACTGAACAAATAGCTAAGTGTAAAGCCAGCATCTCTGCTAGCACTCTTATTACGACCTGTAACCATGACCTGCAACTGACTGTCTATTCCACTTGAATGAATGAACCAATGCAACAAGGCACAGACTGGAGAACATGATCTCATATTCAGGACAAATAAAATTAAAACACAGCCTATTATCATAGGTAAGGGTCTTTCCTACAAAGATTCAGTACCATGGGTCAAATACCATGCTCTCCAGGAACACAAAGATAAAAATTCTTTCCCAAAAGGAAAGTTCCACTGATAATAGTAAGCACTTTTTTTTTAATGTCCAGGGAGATGACCTAAAACCGTCATGTAGAGAATAAGTTCCCACTACAAATGCTCTTGAAACACTCATGCTGATGTTGTTTCTGGTCCCGGTTCCCTTTCACCTTCATTTTTCCAGAAACCAAGCAACCAAGTGAGGTGGCCGTTGACTCCTCCAGAGAGAAAACAGAAGGCGAGGGACTGGCTCCACCTGCTGCTCTCCGGTCCAGTGATGTACCCGCAACCATCCCTCTGCTCACTCTCTACACGCCTCAGTCCACCTGCCAGAAACAAGCCCCAGAAACCAAAACAAGCACTACATGCAAATATCTACACTAAGGGCCAAGCCCTGGTAGCTCCCACCTGGAATCCTAGCTACTCAGGAGGCTGAGATTTGAGGAGTTGAGGATCATGGTTCAAAGCCAGCCTGGGAAGAAAAGTCCATGAGATTCTTATCTCCAAATAACCACCAGAAAACCAAAAGTGGTGCTATGGCTCAGCTAGTCTTGAGCTGAAGAGCTGAGGGGACAGTGTCCAGGCCCAGAAGCCGCATGACCGACCAAAAAAAAAAAGTAGTAAAATAAAATGAAATAAAGTAATAAAATGGTAGACTAGAATAAAATAAGGAGGCCTCTTGCTCACCAGCTTTCTGGTCATCCATCAGCCGATTGCATCCTACCTGGCTGGCATGTGCTTTCTTACACTTTCACACAAACACCAACTTCCACCTCCCCCATGTCCTCTTACTTCCTCACCTCTGCTCTTATTGTACTTATCCTCTACCCCTTGGGGGACCCATTACCCCTTCCTTTCCCCAAGGCCCAGTTCAGATTCAACCTTTGCCAGCTTTATCCAAGCACACTGCCTCTCCCTGTCCTGCAATTCTAGAGTTCTTACCACTCAGTCCACAGAACCACAACCCGGTGCTTGATATAGGACAGAGAAGCTTGTGTTTTCTTTCACCTGAGTTAAAAGTCTACTTCTTAGAGTTCCTTGGCACCACCCCCATTCCCCCTCCTCTATCCAGAGTCCCTCAAACAGCTGCCAACATTTTTTTTTCCATTACACATAGATGTACTCTAGAAACCTACCAACGGAAATTCCACTCACATTTTCGAATGCAAAAATCCCATGATATTCCTAACATAAAACTTATTAGCACTATTGAAGCATTAGATCTTCCCCTGCACCTCTAATTCCTTCCTCCCCTTGCTCCCAAACTTTCCGGAGCTAACTCTATCAAAGCACCCACCACGCTTGACTATGCCAGAGTCATAATAATATGAGGGTAGAAGCTTATACTCCTGTCTCAAGGGCAGGGGTAAAATACTACTCATTTTTGTTCTGGCCTCTACCTATACAGGTATCCACACGTATATATTATAATGATAAAAATATAGACCTGTACATGAGTGCACACATGCACTCATTAAATACATGACATCCATGCATGCTATGTATTTATATCAGGTATACTTAGATATATGCGAATACATCATGTAATAGACATGATATGCCTATATGTATCTAAAATGTAATATATGTGAAACTATAAAATAAGAGATAGGCACTTATTCACTTATGTATTAGTTGCTAAGTGTTTGCCAAAGGACAATGTTCTAACTTCACCCTGTACTCTACAGATAGCAGCAGACTTAGAAAAATGAGTTTTCCAAGTTGACAGTTGGTCAAAACAGGATAGAAGGTTTGGAAAGCAGCTTCATCCTAAATCCCACAGGAAAACAGCCTGAAGATATCCGTTGGGACTAAAAGGCATTACAGCTGGGATGAGATGCTAAAGGAGAAAACCTCTCTGTTGAGCAGCTATTTGGGGTTCCCTGGGCAAACACTGCACACCCAATTGAGTCTGTCAGCATGGCTTACAATGCTTACAAAGCCCAGGCACTGTCCGCATGCTCCCATTTCAGTCCTTAACGCAGGCTCAGAGCTACCTAATTTGAATCCCTAGGTAGCTCAGGAATCCATCTACAGTTCTCTCCAGCATCTCAGGAGGATTCTCTGCCCACCTAGTTTGATTACAGCTGCCCACACCGAGCTGAGAATGGAACAAGATACACCAGACAAGACAGCTGCTTCTACACGCAGCATGTCAGCCACCAGGACACAACAACAGGGGCAGCTGGATTTCAGTATGGCATCCAAGCTCCTCTTCCTTCTTTCCTTCTTCTCTCCATCCCTTCCTCCCTTGACTTCTTCCCTCTGTCCTTTCTTCTTCCCTCCTTCTTTCCTTCCTTCCTTTCCTATTTCTTTCCTTTCCTTTCCTCTTACCTCCTCCCTTCCTTCACTCCTTTTCTCCTCTCCCACATTTTTGCTTCTTCCTTCCTCCTTCCCTCCTTCTGTCCTTTCTTCCTTCTTTCCTTCTTTCTTTCCTCCTTCCCTCCCTCTTTCTGTCCTTTATTCCTTCTTTCCTTCCTCCTTCTTTTCTACCTTCCTTTCTTCCTTGCTTGCTTGCTTGCTTCCTTCCTTCCTCTTTGCTTCCTTCCTTCCCTTCTTCCTTCCTCTCCTCTCCTGTCCACCCCTCCCTCTAGGGAGGAGACCATGCATGTGTGATGGGGAAATCTTTCTTCCTCCAAGCTGCACTCTGCATCTCTATATTTTGTAAAGCATTTGTCACCTAAATAACTCATCCCCTGCCACCAAGTCACACTTCTCTGTGGAGAACAGCTAACCCCTGGTTCAAAGTGTGAGGGAAAAGGCCCAGGTGGCTTTCTGGGGGGGAAAAAAAACAAACACAAAAACAGCTCATTTCCAATTTTCTATGTGCACCTAAAGTTGATGTCTTCTTCTGCCCCCACCCTGCCCCTTCCTGGCCGTCTCTTCATAACTTCTAGTGCTCATCCCTAAAGCAAGGGTCCTCAGAACACAAAATCATATCCCACCTCACCTCAGGCTCCCTCTCGACGGCCAGCCCCAGGTGACACGCACTCTGTGACCCAACGGGTCAGGCTGAAATGCCACTATCATGGCCATAAAGGGACACAGGATGACAAGAGACTCCCATCAGCCCTTCTCAAGCCTGGTTCTCCTCTGCCTGGGACAACAGAACAAGGACAGGGGCAGGCTGTGCAAAGGCAATGCAGGCCGTTCGATCCCACCCCAGTCCACCTGCAGGCCATGCGCACAGCTGATTTTTACAACAAAGGGAATCAAAGTGTGACGATGCTTCTATAATCCCACCAATATACTACAGAACCCGGCGGTGCAGCCGGCCTGATGGGTATACAACATCTAGACATAAAGGTAATCCCAGCACTCAAGAGTTAGCTGGCCCAGGCAAAAATCTAAGACATTATATGAAGAAGAAAAAAAAACCTACAATCAAAAAGGTATGGAGGTATTACTCAAGTAACAGAGCACAAGACTGAGTTCAAGTCCTAGGACTGCAAAAAATAATACTATTCATAATAATAAAGCTGGAACTATACACTAAAGTTAATGGAGGAAGAGGGATAAGAAGGTTTGGACAGTGTGCTTTCGTCTAAACTGTTCGTTCTGAATGAATTGATTGACTGAAGTCTGACCAACAGTTTTCTTAAACAGTGACTTTCAAATTAGCCAGCAATTCAAATGAAATAATGCATTTTCTCTTTCCTCAAGACAGGCTGATGTGGCTACCACCTGAAATCAGCAAATAAAGAAAGGTTTCATGGTATCTGCCTATCCTGAAATTATTACTACCAATTCAAAGTTTAAAAAGAATATGAAGTTTAACTTTTTCTACAGTGGCTATGCAGATTTCAGCAGTAGAAATTACAATTCTAGAGCAGAATGCACAGGAAGTAAAGTAGATGTAGAAAATTCATCTGTAAAGGCACACTACCAGCAATGGCTACCTAATTTAGCAGAATATATTACCTCTATGCTTCATAAATCTTAATTAACGCCGTTAGTTTTCCTATTATGTGCTCGAGCAATGCCCATTAAACTTAAACAGTTTCTACAAGTAATTATACACATATACACTTGAAAATTGCTTCACATATCCTGGGAATGTTGTCTACTAAATCAAAAACTTGCAGAATTTCATTAATGCAACATTTTTTTATCTCCCAAAAGTCAAATATGTCCCAGAGGAACCCATATATTCAATGTTGGCTTCTTATAATATAATTTAACGCTCACAAACACAACTAAAGTATTTAAACATTTACAGGGGTTGTCATAAATGCTTTTCTTATTTTTGATCAAATTCAACCTTACACTTAATGCAGTTAACTGTAGTTATTTAATTTAAAAACTTGAGATTCCAACCTCAAAAATTTATAACAATGCGAATGCAGTTACGTGGCTATAGGGTACGTGTGCTACAGGAATTCCATTTCTCAGCCTGAAACACAAACATGAAAACCATAGAGGAGGTATTTTTTTAAGTAGACATTATTTTAAATATGTTTTGGCACAGTGAAGAAAAAAAAGAACTTGAAAGCCAAATGCAAAAATAGAACTGTTTTATTCATCTCAATAAGACATGAAAATATTCATAACAATAATGTTTTATTTCTATTTTCTGAGATTTTTCAAATGCAAGTTAATAAGAAAGACAGTGTTGCCAGGTGCTGGTGGCTCACATTCTAGCTACTCGGGAGGCTGAGATCTGAGGATTGCGATTTGAGGTCAGCCCAAGCAGGAAAGTCCATAAGCCTCTTTAAAAAAAAAAAAATAAGCTTTTTATTGTGAAAATACTGTACAGAGGGGTTACAGTTACATGAGCAAGGTAATGAGTACAGATGTGAGGGAAGGGATGGTAGGGGAAAAACAAAGGAGGAGGCAACAATCCATAAGCCTCTTATCTCCAATTAACCACCAAAACGCTGGAAGTGGAGCAGTAAAGTGTTATCCCTGAACAGAAAAGCTCAGGGACCTTACCCTGACCCTAAGTTCAAGTTCAAGCTCCAGGATCAACACACACACACACACACACACACACACACACACACACACACACTATATATATATATATATATATATATATATATAATATACAGCATACTATATTATTTAATAGTATATATAGTATAATATAGTATATACTATATATTATGTATTATAGTATATATAATATATAGTAAGATATATTATATATAATTGTGTGTGTATGTGTGGTACTATTCAGAGTATTCCAGCCGTGCTAAGTTGGTAACTGAATAGAAAACATTACAGATAATTTCTCCATTTTTATCAAAGATGTAGGTTCTCAAATTCATTGAAATGTTACAGACAATCCTATTGCTGACAAATGAGCAAAGTTAGCTTTTGGGGACAGTACTTAAAAACAGGCACTATAAAGGGTGAACAAGTGTAGCAGTGGTACTCACTGGACACTATGTTGAAAATGAACCATACAACTTGTGGGTGGAGATGGGAGGGAGAAACTGGGAGGGAAAGAGACGGAATGACATTGTGCAAAAGAAATGTACTCACTACCTGGCTTATGAAATTGTGACCCCTCTGTAATCACCTTTGTAATAACAACATAAAAAATTGAATTAGAAAATAAAAATAAATTTAAAAAACTATGCACTGGCCGGGCACCAGTGGCTCATGCCTGTAATGCTAGCTACTCAGGAGGCTGAGATCTAAGGATCACAATTCAAAGCCAGCCTGCGCAGGAAAGTCTTATCTCCAATTAACCACTCAGAAAACCAGAAGTGGCAGTGTGGCTCAAGTGGTGGAGCGCTAGCCTTGAGCTAAAGAGCTGAGGGACAGCGCCCAGGCCCAGAGTTCAAACCCCATGACCGAACCAAAAAAAAAAAAATGTACTGTTACTCAAGCTTTTATGCTACAAGCTTGCCAGGCTAGGCCACCCCAATGAACATGTTCATAAAATGGCAAACAAGAGCTGGAGAAGAAAGCTGTGGCCACTGTGATGGATAACCCCAATGCAGATTGATGTAATATCACTCAGGACGCAGAGTGCATTATTAATTGAAACTCTTGTTTAGTTCCTCCATATAGACCATTCTATAATTGCATCTGTCCATGGAAAGCTATATGCACCTGAATTCACAATGTGTAAAGAGTGCTCAAACACATAGGAGGAAAATCTGTTTCCTTTACATGTGATTCTATCAGAACACCCACATTTGAGGCATCCACCAAATTCTTGTCCCACATTAAGACACAAAATAGATTCAAGTTCCTTATCATTCATTGTACAGTATGTAAATAATTTAAATGCCACATGATAGACAATTAAACCTTAAAAAACCCTAAAACAAAAAAGAAGGCTAAATAAAATCAATTACCAATGTAAATGATCACAGTATATTCTGGTATTAAATATAAACTTTGCAATACACATTTCTTCTAGTCACACAATACCTTAGACTAGTAAAAGGCCTCTTGCATTTTCATTGTTTTTTTATGAATATACATTAGACCAGTCTAACATTTTTTTCTTAAGTACAATATCAAATCACTGTGATTTAAGAAGACAAAGTTTCCTAGCAGAGATAGTTTGTGAGGGAGCGGCACTGTGGCTTAAAGTGGTAGAGCACTATCCTTGAGCAAAAAGAGCTCAGGGACTGTGCCCAGGCCCTGAGTTCAAGCCCTATGACTGACAATAAAAAAGGTGGTTTGTGGGAGACTGGGAGGGCTAGAGGGGGTCCCTGCCAGGAACAGAGGAAAAATTAAATAAATACCTCAGTGTTTCTTTACCTGACATGGAAAAGCCATATCTCCTAAACATGAAATTGAAAAATAAAGGCAAAAATCACTGGGGATGTGGCTCAGGCTCAGGCGGCAGAGTTTTTTCCTGACAGTGTTAAGAGTCTGAGGCAAGTTCAATATTGTCTGACCAAAAGGTCTTTGTGCAACAACAGGGAGGTAAAAAAGAACTGCTTAGGGAACTCCAGTGGAGACACCTTGGTCCTGTGTACCAAATGAAGAACTTGGGCCTTTAGAGGAAGCAACGCTATGGTGTTACAACAGCAGATGAACCAATATCAGAGGAGGTATAGACTAAATGCCTTTAAAGATCCATGGAACCTTCTCTTTCCAAAAATGTCATAATAAAGGGCCAGGTACAGAGGATCACACAGTCATCTGACTATTTATGAGGTGACAAGCAGGGGAATTGAGGTGCAAAAGCACCCAAGACAAAAAATTATTGAGAGTTGATTTTAACAAACATCAGGGCCTGGTGGTTCATGTGCATATTCCTGGCTATGCAGAAGGCATAGGCAGGAGGAGCTGAATCCAGGTAAAAATAGAAGACCTAATGTGTAAAAAGAAAAAAAATCTACAACAAAAAGGTCTAGGGGCATGATTCAAGTGGTAGCATATGCTTAGCCAGTGAAAGACCCTGATTTCCAACCTAGTACTGGGAGATAGATAGATAGATAGATAGATAGATAGATAGATAGATAGATAGATAGATAGATAGATAGATAGACAGACAGACAGACTGATGGGGATAAGAGGGGGGATGGATGGATAGATAGATTAGGTTTCAAATTACTTTAGTAGTGTTAGGTGGTGTCCCTGACATTGCACCATCTTGGGTGATTTAACGCTCATCACAGATTTCAGTCCCTTTAGATGGCTACAGCTCTGATTCTGGATACTTGGTGAATTTCAAAAGGGCCAAGGAGACTATGTACACACACACACACACACACACACACACACACACACACACACACACACACACACACACACACACATACACACACACACACACACACGAGTCTATCAATGTACTATATTTCCATCCCAGTATGGGGAAACTGAGTCTTTTCATCACTAAAGGAAACCTGGAGTCACACAGCACTGGCAATTCAGAGCAGAAAAACCTCCACTAAGCATGGATAGTGTTACTCCCTACCCCAAAAGAGGACATCTACCCAAATGTGCTGAAAAGCAAGCAAACATTAGATAACTGGTCTTCCCAGCTTTGGTGGGAGCTGCCCGAAGTTTTGGCCTCTAAATAAGAGAAACACATTCAATATTAGCCTTTCCAGATATTCAAACTATAGTACACCTCATCTATCTCATCAGAATAAAAACAGTAATGACTTTGTAATAAGGAAATAACTGATTGTATTTTCCTTCTCCAGTTCCAGTTGCCTTCCTAGCAGTCTGAAAGTTACTTAAGTGTTTAAGAGCACCCTACAAGCCAGGCAGGCTCCAGTCAGCAGCTCACACGTGTAATCCTTACTACTCAGGAGACTGAGCTCTGAGGATCAAAGTTCAAAGCCAACTCAGGCAGGAAAGCCTGTGAAACTCTTATCTCCAACTAAACAGCAAAAAGTCAGAAATGGAGCTTTGGATCAGGTAGTAGAGCCATATTTTAGAGAGAAAAAGCTAAAAAACAGCTCTCAGAACCTGAGTTCAAGCCCCAATACTGGAACCAAAACCACACAAAATTTTCTATGAACACGTAACATACTTGAATAAACTTTAAAATTAGATGCTAATTTTAAACCAGCATGATGTGATTTTATCACAAGTCTTCTCAGCTATAACTTCTATAAAAGAAACAGCAAGTTATCAAACTGAACAAAATGTCCTCAAAAATATAGCTACCAGATGATTTGTTAAATAACTCCTGTGTGTGCAACTACTTGAAGATAGTAAAGATACAATTAAATATAAAATAAAAATGTATACAAAAGGTTCCATCCAATAGAAGAACCAAAAGGAAATTGGAGCTCAGAAGGAAGTAGAAATGATATTAAAGAAGTAAGTTCCAGAATGCAGCTCTCTGTGGCATAATGGAAACAGCAGTGTCAGAGACAGAATCCTGGTTCTGTCCCTCATCTCCATTCTCCTCCAGTCGACGAGAGAAGACAGAGAACAATTCTCCTCAGAAAGGAAGCATGTGTACCAAGGGCTAATAAAAAGAAGAATCTTAAGAAAATTTAAAAAAAAATTGCATGGTGGCCCACAACTGTAATCCCATTTACTTCAGAAGTGATAGCTTCCTGTGATCCAGGAGGATTGCGACCTGGACAAGAAGGAAGCAGGATCCCACCTCAATACAATAAGTCATGCAGGTGCTGGCGGCTCATGCCTGAAATCCTAACTTCTCAAGAGGCTGAGATCTGAGGGTTCTGATTCAAAGCCAGCTCAGACAGGAAAGTCCATGAGACCTTACCTCCAAGTAAGCACCAAGTAGGGAAGATATGAAGGTAAGGCTCAAGTAGTAGCTCAAGTAGGAGTGAAAGGACAGTACCAGGATCTGAGTTCAAGTCCCAGTACCCAGGATACATACATACATACATACATACATACATACATACAACTCAAGTTTGGTGGTCCATACTTACAATCACAGTTATTCATTAGACACAGGTAGGAGAATTGTGGTCCCAGAATAGTCCAAGCAAAAAGTACAAAACCTTACCTAAAAACTATAGCCTAAAGATTCCTCCCCCAAGTTACATGAGCTGATCCTGAACTTTGGCAGAGTAGTAGGGTATAAAATTAACCCACAAAAATCAGTAGCCTTTCTGTATATCAACGATGAGAAGAGCAAGACTGAACTCAGGAAAGCAATTCCATTTGTAAAAGCCTCAAAAAAAAAAGTAGGAATTAACTTAACCAAAAATGTGAAGGATCTCTATTGTGAAAACTTTAAAAATCTGAAAAAAAGAAACTGAAGTAGATTTATAGAAATGGAAAAACCTTCCATGTTCCTGGCCTGGAAGAAATAATATCATGAAAATGGCAATACTGCCCAAAGCAATTTATAAATTCAATGCAATGCCCATCAAAATCCCAACAACATTCTTCAAAGAAGTAGAGAAAGAAATCCAAAAATTCATATGGAAAAACAAAAGACCCTGAATAGCAAAAACAATGCTTAGCAGGGAAACTGGTGTTGGAGGAATATCAATACCAAACTTCCAACCTTGTTACAAAGCCATAGTAATAAAAAAACAATTTGGTACTGGTACAAGAATAGGCCTGAGGACCAATGGAACAGAATAGAAGACCCAGAAATGAACTCATAGACCTATAGCCACCTAATATCTGATAAGGGAGCCAAAACCACAGATTGGAAGAAAGACAGCCTCTTCAACAAATGGTGCTGGCAAAATTGACTGTACGCATGCAGAAAAAGGAAGCTAGATCCTTATATATCACCCTGCACCAGAAGCAATTCCAAATGGATCAAAGACCTCAATGTAAGGCCAAATACTATGAAAATATTATAGGAAGGGATAGGGGAGAAACTAGGGCTCCTAGGCTTGAGTTGAAACTTTCCAAGGTAAGGTCCAAAATCCCAACAAATCAAAGAAAGACTGGTAAATGGGATTGTATCAAACTGCAGTTTCTGCATGGCAAAGGACATACCTAACAAGATAAATAGAAAGCCCACAGGATGGGAGAAGTTTTTGTGTTTTTTACCAGCTATGCATCAGACAAGGGCCTCATATCTAAAATATACTTAAAGCTAAAAAAATTAAATGCCCCAAAAATAAACTCTCAAAGAAACAGCTCAATTAATAAATGGTCTAAAAACTTAAGAGACTTCTCAGAAGTTAGAATGGCCAATAGAAATATAAATAAAATTTCAACATCTCTGTACATAAAAGAAATGTAGACCAAAATATTGAGATTCTACTCACTCCAGTTAGAATAGCCATTATCAAGAAAACTAATAATAATGGATGTTGGCAGGGATGTGGCCAAAGGGGAACATTCCTACACTGTTGGTGGTAAACTTGTTCAGTCACTCTGGAAAGCAGTATGAAAGTTCCTCAAAAGACTAAACACAGAGCTTCCCTGTGACTCAGAAATCCCACTCCTAGGCATTTATCCAATAGACCACAAACCAGTCTACACTAAAGCTACCAGCACAACCATGTTCACTGCAGCATTGTTTACCACAGCCACAATATAGAATTAACCAGAATAAACCAGATGTTCTTCAGTAGACAAATAGATCAAGAAAATGTGGTATATTTACACAATGGAATTCTACTCATCCATCAGAATGATACTGTACCACTCATAAAGAAATAGAAAGACTTGGAAAAATATATTAAGTGAACAGTAAACCAAAGAAACATAGGTTGCATGTTTTCCCTCATTTTTGGTAACTAGAATGTGCCAATAAATCTACAAGGATGGAAAAAGAAAAAATACACTGAGCCATGATTATATGGGTCTGTAGGCATTCACCCAGAATGAGAACACAGGAGGATATTGTTAGGAATAGGATCACATAGGCACAAGAGCTATGTGTATGTGATTGTACAAAATACTTATTAAAATGATCTCCAGGAAATGGAAATAAGAGAGTTTTTTTTTCTCTTTGTTGCTGTTTTTGTTTTCATTTCCTTTTGTCTTTTTTTGTTCATTTATCTGTCTTTGGGAGGGTAAGGGGAGTATAGAAATGGTGGGAGAAAGGATGAACAAATGCACTATGTTGAAAATGAACTATACAACTTGTGGGTGGGGATGGGAGAAAGAAAAACAGAGAAAGTGAGGGAAAGGGTGACATTGCTCAAAAGACATGTTCTCATTATCTCACTTATGTAACTGTAACCCCTCTGAACATCACCTTGATAATAACACTAAATAAATTTTTAAAAATTAACTGAAGACAAAAAGTGCCAGAAAGCATGGCTCAAGTGCTAGAGCATTCACTTGCCTAACAAGTGCAAGACCCTGAGTTGAAATCCCAGTACTATAAAAAAAAGAAGAAGAAGAAGAAGAAGTGAAATGAAGTGATAGTGGGAAGGAAGTATCAAGGTATCAAAATCACTAAGACCAAAGAAAAGAGGAACTTTGGAAACAATGCAGTCCAGCTCATTACTAGTGAATATGGTATGTGACCATCTTTGAAAGACATCACTGTTGGTATGACACATGGAGCTTCAGAAATGGGCTATGTGAAATTCTTGCATTTGGCTTGTACTTTATGGATAAGACAGATCCATTCATTCTCACTCAGATACTAATAAAACTCATGAAGTTTATTTTACCAAATCAAGACACAATGGAGCTAAAATTGCCAGGGGAATTGCCAGGGGAAAAGCTCTATCAGAACTCAGGTGAGGCACAAATAGAGTTAGAGTATACAATATAAGGAAAAGCCTGGGGCTGGGAAGGTGGCTCCGTGGTAGAGCGCTTGCCTTGCATGCATGAGGCCCTGGGTTCGATTACCCAGCACCACATAAGCAAAAAGAAAAAAAGCCGGAAGTGAAGCTGTGGCTTAAGTGGTAGAGTGCTAGCCTTGAGCTGAAGAAATGAGGGACAGCGCCCAGGCCCAGAGTTCAGGCCCCACGACCGACAAAAAAAAAAAAAAAAAAAAAAAAAGAAAGAAAGAAAAAAAGAAAAGAAAGAAAAGAAAAGAAAGAAAGGGAAAAAGCAAATACTTTAAAAAAAAAAAAAAAAGGAAAAGCCTGAAGCCTACCATTATAACTTAATTTTAAATAATTGCCGGGCTTTCAGGCTCCCAATGTAATTCATTGGAGAATGCCTTAATTCATCCAATGTGGTTTTACACATAAATTGGAAATTTACAAAAAGAAAAGAATCAAAAGTACTCTGAATAGGGGCTGGGAAGGTGGCTCAGTGGTAGAGCACTTGCCTTGCATGCATGAGGCCCTGGGTTCGATTCCTCAGCACCACGTAAGCAAAAAGAAAAAAGCCGGAAGTGGTGCTGTGGCTCAAGTGGTAGAGCGCTAGCCTTGAGCTGAAGAGCTGAGGGACAGCGCCCAGGCCCAGAGTCCAGGCCCCATGACCGGACCAAAAAAAAAAAGTACTCTGAATATCACAACATGCTAAACAGGCTGATCATTCAAACATCCTGTCTGAAAGGGTTTTTTGCATTATTTTTACTCAGTGCTTCAGGATCCTCGGACTATAGCCAGCAAATTTCCAAGTCTCCGCATCTTGTTATCAGTTAAGCCTTAGAGGTGCTGCAACCAGCCAATGACAATGAGGTCAGAATTAATACAGTGCCTGCCAGGAGCTTAGTTTATATGAATAGACTATCTTCCCAACTCCATCTTGACTTCAAATATTTTGAGATTTAACATAAAGTCATAGCAAACTGTAAGCATTACTCAAACAATTAAAAGCTAAGCAAAAAGCTGGGTGCCAGGGGCTCACACCTGGAATCCTAACTTCTCAGGAGGCTGAGATTTGAGGATCTCAGTTCAAAGCCAGTCAGGGAATACAAGTTCATGAAACATAGTTCCAAAAAGCTAGAAACAGAGCTGTGATTCATATAGTAGAGTGCTAGCTTTGAGCAAAAAAGATCAGGGTCAGCACTTAGGTCTTGAGTTCCAGGACACACACACACATACACACACATACACACACACACACACACACACACACACACACACACAATCTAAGCAAAAGTGGCAGAAAAAGTCAAGAGCTTTTCAGCTTCAGTTTTTCAGTTAAAAGAAAGATTTAATTTCTTAGCAAAAATGCTGAAAAATAGACATAATATCTCAAACTAATTCACACAGACACATATTTCCTAAAACACACTGTCATTCAAATGTCCAAAACAAGAAACAACAGTTACCCATGGCCATGATTAACTTCTCCCCTCCAGAGGAGCCAGGCTGCAAAAGCTTTAGAAGCTGGGTAAATTCGGGCTCCCTCCAGGAAACTCGATGGTGTTTCCATTATAAACCGCATTTCAGGAGTTTACAACTTGAATGTTTTTTTAAAAATATATTGGGTTCATAATAGGCTTGCACATTCTTCACATTTTTTACTCTCTTTTTAAAAAGCACAGCCACTTTTGTGAACAAATCATAAACAAAATTTCAGGTGATTATTTTTGGCTGAGCTCCAAGACACAATGAGCTACATGTTGAAATAGGGTAAAAGGACTAATTATTTTCTTCACTTGCAAAGTAGAGTAGAAAGTCCAGGCAGGGGGAAAGTACGGGGAGGGTGGGGAGACACTCCAACCCTTCTGTGTGAAAGTCTTCTTCTGCAATATCTTCATTCAGTGGTACAGAAGCCTAGAACTGGACCTGGTAATAGGCAATCGCACTTCAAAATGTCCATTGCTACATTACTCCAGTATTAGACTGCTCTAAAGTTCTTAGTGGTTAAAATTACATGCACATGAAAGCCAGGAAGACTCTCTGAATGAAGCTAAAAGCCAGGTGGCAGAACACCTATACTTAGGTGCTGCCACAAATCTCAAATTCAAACCAACCTTGGAGTTTTACAAGCCCGTTTACTGTGCCAACCCTCAGCTTAAAATAGTCCTGGGTTAAATTCTATGAGGAACTGCACTGATGAGTAGGTGAGGGCTTAAAACTATTTCTTTCAAAGCTGAAAAAAAATCGAGTGGTTCTACTAAATATAAAACTGCTTGGGGCTGGGAAGGTGGCTCAGTGGTAGAGCGCTTGCCTTGCATGCGAGAGGCCCTGGGTTCGATTCCTCAGCACCACATAAGCAAAAAGAAAAAAGCCGGAAGTGGCGCTGTGGCTCAAGTGGTAGAGCGCTAGCCTTGAGCTGAAGAGCTGAGGGACAGCACCTAGGCCCAGAGTTCAGGCCCCATGACCGGATCCCCCCCCCAAAAAAAACTCCTTGCCACAGCAGTTCCTCACATCTTGTAGGGTTTGTAAAGAAGGAAGGCAGGAAGATGCCAAATGAGTTCTGTCTCATACCCACAAGGAGCAGATTGTTGGGTGTAATCCACCAGGCCTCTTCCACACTGGTGTTGGATGGTGGGACACTGTTCACTTCCAGAACCATGGTCCTGCACCAGACTACAACACTTTGCTTGGAGGTGGCTCTGCTGCTATCCTTATAGACTTCTGTTATAACCAGAAGACTTGAGAAAGAACCATATCCTAAAGAGAAGACACAGACCCTCTTGTACATTGGGCTGTGGGAACTTCCTAGGTAGAAAATATGCAAAGAATATGAGTGATGATAATTAAAAATCACATGAATTCCAGCATCGCATTGAGAATATTCCAGACAGAAGTTAAAGCTCAAAAAATAACCTACAACACTGTTATATTTATTGACAGGGACAAATGTTGCCAAGTGTTCCTAATTTTACCCATGATTGATCACTGACCGCAAAAGAGAAATCGCCTCATATAACTGATATAAAACTTGCCCTTTCCAATAAATATAATTTCAAGAAGTAAAACCTACCCAATGCTACCCAAGCAAGAATTATTATGATAATATATACCAATGTCCTAAATATTGGTTTTTATCAATAGACACCCAATTTCATGCTCAGAAAATAAATTCAAAAAAAAAAAGAAAACAAGAAAAAGAAGTGCAATCTTATTTAAATGACAGTAAAACATATATTGACCAAATACTTAGTGTATGAAAGGGACACTGTTAAGGAATGAGTAGCTACAAGCTATCTTTCCAAAGACAAAGAAATAAGAGAGGTACCTATCCATCAGCCAGCAAGCAATTAATACTTCAGGGGGCCTTAAACACTCACATCCAAACTATATATCTGAACCAAGATGAGAGACTAAAATGGAGGAAGGAGGATTTGGATGGTAAAAGAGGGTTTACAGGGGCTGGGAAGGGGCTCAGTGGTAGAGTGCTTGCCTTGCAAGCATGAGGCCTTGGGTTTGATTCCTCAGCACCACATAAGCAGAAAAAGCCAGAAGTGGCACTGTGGCTCAAGTGGTACAGCGCTAGCCTTGAGCTGAAGAGCTGAGGGACAGTGCCCAGGCCCAGAGTTCAGGCCCCATGACTGATAAAATAAAAGGATTTACATAAAAATTTAAATAAATTTGTATTAAATTTATAGATCCAGTCAACGAACAGGCTGGTTCATATCTACAATTCTATCTCCTCAGGAGGCTGAGATCTAAGAAGTGAGGCTCAAAGCCATCCCAAGCAAACACACTCTGGAAATGCTGATCTCCTAATAACCAACAAAAATCCAGAAGTGGAGGTGTTGCTCAAGTGGTAGTGGTCCTTGAGTGAAAAAAGCCATGTGACAGCTCAAGGAAACCAAGCCCCAGCATCAGCATAAAGTAGATGAAGAAAGAAGGAAGGAAGGAAAGAAGGAAGGAAGGAAGGAAGGAAGGAAGGAAGGAAGGAAGGAAGGAAGGAAGGGAGGAAGGAAAGAAAGAAAGAAAGAAAGAATGAATGAATGAATGACATTTGAAGACAAGAAGTTTCCAGACCCTGTAGTCCTCCCTTGTTAAAGTGATGTACAGAACTCCAACTTACAAACAGGCTTCTGAGCATATCTATACTCTCATTTGAAACTCAACACTAACTTTTCCCACAAAAATATCTTTTATGTGTGGTGGGGTAGGTTCACAGAACAGCACACTAAAACACAGACTCACAAATGCATACCAAGACATATCAAAACCAACAATACACATATTTAACTTACAGCATAACTGGAGGTGTAAGCTAAAAAGATATAAATACAGAAAAATATATAAAATAAACTTAGGTGATACTATAAGTTAAATACCATAAAAATATCAAATTACACATTCATTTATCTCAATATTTTAGGAAATGTCACTTTTACTAGATGTGTCAGACTGCAGAGAGCCTATAGGAATTCAAACAAAGGGTTTTCAGATGCTCTAAGATCTTTGGTAGCGAGAAGTCCTGGATTCCTTAGGAATGATCTTTAGTGTCTAAGGAAGCTCTTGAATCATTGCTTTCACCAGACGAATTTCCTTTGAAGAAAGGGGAACAAGCTAGGCACTGGTGGCTCACATCTATAATCCTAGTTAGCAGGAGGTTGAGATGTGAAAACAAAGGTTGGGAAGCCCTAAGTTCAAGCCCCACAACCAGCAGAAGAGGAAGGAAGGAAGGAAGGAGGGGGGAAGGAAGGAGGGAGGGAGGGAGGAAGGGAGAGAGGGAGGGAGGGAAGAAGGGAAAAAGGAAAGAAGGAACGAAGGAAAGAAGGAAAGAAGGAGGGAGGGAGGGAGGGAAGGAGGGAGGGAAGGAGGGAGGGAGAAGGACAGAGTGATGGGACAAAGGGAGGGAGGAGACCAATAAAGAAGATGAAGGGCAGCTGTGAAGAGAAGTTTTATGACAACCTATGTGGGCAAGCACACACACACACACACACACACACACACACACACACACACACACACACACACACACACACACACACACACACACACACACACACACACACACACACACACACGCACCAACTCCTGGGGTAAGGGAATACTAAGGAATACAGTCTAAAAGCCACCAACGTAGTTGCTGCCTCTCTTTTTCCAAATAACAAGTGCTAGGCTTGGGGACAAGTGGCCGCCCAGGGCCCCACCTGAGAGTGAAGGACCTAGACCGGCCTGAGCCGACTCTGCCTGTGTGCTCTGGAGCAGCCCATGGAAAGCTGCCGGAAAGCCTGAGGTTTACTGGGGGTGAGGGTTGACAGCTGACAGCCCAAGGAGCAAGGGGAGGGGTCAGGGACCTGGACAGCCCCTCAGACCCCAGGAAGGGGCCCAAGACTTGCTTCTCCCCAGCTCGGGGGGGGGGGGGGGGGGATGGCGCTGGTCCTTGCGCCCTGAGAGGGAGAGGACCCTACAGTATCTCCAGAGACACAGGAAGGATGTGCAGCAGAGCTGTCCATGAGCTGCCCTCTAGAGGAAGCTGCACCAGCAACAGGGAAACCTCTCAGCTCTAGAAGTGGGCATGTGACAGATGCTGCAGGGCCTCTCCCCTGAGCCTCATCCAGCCCCATGTCCTCCCAGTAAAAGTCATCTCTGGCTAGGCACCCGGTGGCTCACTCCTGTAATCCTAGCAACTCAGGAGCCTGAGACTGAGGATCAAGTTCAAAGCCAGCTCAGGCAAGGAAAGTCCGTGAGACTCTTATCTCCCTCCCATCAAGCACTAAAAGAAACAAACAAACAAACAAACACCAGAAGTGGCGCTGTGGCTCAAATGGTAGAATGCTAGCCTTGGGGGGAGAAAAGGCTCAGGGACAGCACTCAGGCCCTGAGTTCAAGCCCCAGCACCTGAGTGTGTGTATGTGTGTGCACACGCACCCATATATTCACACACACAGAGTCATCTTTAAAGTTAGTATCTCTTGCTGCTTGCTATTTTCTTTTCTTTTCTTTTACTTGCTATTGTCTTGAAGGTCAAGAGAGCCATGTTGGTTTTGGTTACAGATAGCATGGAGATGCATACACATATAAATCTCCAAAGGTAATATTCCCAAAGGTTAGGAAACTACAAAATAGATGAAAACTTCAGCCAATTACAAAAATGTCTACAAGAAATGGATAAAAAGTTTTTTATAGGGCTGGGAAGTTGGCTCAGTGGTAGAGCGCTTGCCTTGCATGCCTGAGGCCCTGGGTTCAATTCCTCAGCACCACATAAGCAAAAAGAAAAAAAAAGCCGGAAGTGGCACTGTGGCTCAAGTGGTAGAGCGCTAGCCTTGAGCTGAAGAGCTAAGGGACATTGCCCAGGCCCAGAGGTCAGGCCCCAGGACTGGACCCCCCCCAAAAAAAGTTTTTTATAAAAAGAACAAAGAAGCTGGACACCGGTCCATAACTGTAATACAGATCTACTCAGAAGGCTGAGATTTGAATAAGCTGATGCACTGGCAAGAAATTTCTTGAAACACTTATCTCCAACTAACCTCCAAAAAGCCTAAAGTGATGATTTGATTCAAGTGGGAATTTGCCAGCCTCTAGCAAAGAATCTAAGGGACAGCACACCAGCCCTGAGTTCAAGCCCCAGTACTAGCACAAAAGAAAAAAGGGCCTATAAAACAAACTGGTAGGGGGGCTGGGAAGGTGGCTCAGTGGTAGAGCGCTTGCCTTGCATGCCTGAGGCCCTGGGTTCGATTCCTCAGCACCACATAAGCAAAAAAGAAAAAAGCCGGAAATGGCGCTGTGGCTCAAGTGGTAGAGCGCTAGCCTTGAGCTGAAGAGCTGAGGGACAGCGCCCAGGCCCAGAGTTCAAGCCCCACGACCGGACCCAAACAAAAACAAAAACAAAAAACAAGCTGGTAGGAAGATTTCTATATCATATCCCCCAAGAAACGTCAAGCCACAAGATCTAGACAACACCTTTGCCAGAATAAGTTGTTTCACCTCTAAACATCAAACCCTTTCTGCTACTTTATGACAACTATCATATCTCTGAAGCATTCTGGAACTAAAAATAAACCACATAAATGGAAAAAATAGGCAGAATGATACACATTTGAACTTGGACACATGCTAGCTTTTGTTCTTCTGTACAAGTAAAAAAGTAATAGATCGCAACACCAGAAGAAAACACAATGTTCTGCACTACAGAAAGGGGGAGCAGTAACCTTGTTAGTTCTGAGAGCTACAAATAAGACAGAGAGATGCTGGGGGCAGGTGGCAGGTGGCGCTAGACAGGAAGAGGAAGCAGCCACACAGCATCCTGTAGCAAGGCAGGAAGTGAGGAGGAAGGAAGAAAAGTTCAAGAGAGACAACAAGGTGCTATGATCAAGAAATGCCACTTAAAGATGGTCTAGAATTCCCTGGATCACCTCCAAACTAAATCATCTATGTACGGGCTGGTATTCCTGAACTCGAGATCTCTAAGAAATTGATATTCATCCTAAAGTTGACTACATTGTTTTTTGTTGTTGTTGTTGTTTGTTTTTAAGCAGAAGCCATGGATGTCATGTAGTAAATCTAACTGTGATAAATTAATGCTCAGAACTGACATAGTGTCCTTGAAGTTACAAGGAAAAGGGGAGTTCCTTTATTCCTCCGAATCTTAAGCAAAAGAACATAGATTGTGGGGCATGGTCCCACAACAAGCTGGAAAGGTGACCATTCTTCAAGCAAGTGACAATGGACTGGTAGGACCAGTTTAGTGGGGGTGGTGATGGTTATTTAACCTAGCCACTAAGCAGATGCCTTCTGGTTAATATTTAACATATTCCAAGCGATATTCACTACCTTGATTAGAAATTAAACAATATGCATTGTTTTAAGCAATAAACAAATGTATACACTGCTCGGTGCCAGCCTCTGTGTGGTACTTTTAGTGTTTTTTTTCTATTAGATGTACAAGCCACGGTGCTATACCAAAGAGACCTCAAAATGTAGTAGCTTAAATAAGAGAGTACTGTGCTTCTTTCTTGTATAACAGTCTAGAATTAGACTGCTCTGATCTTCAAGGTCATCCAGAGTTCCAGATTCCTTCCAATGACCATGTCTACTTAAAACCAATGACTTTCAAGAAAAATAACCCCATGAACACACTTTGGGGAGGAGGCAATGTCAAAAAGAAGTTGAGAGATGGGAAGTTGCAGGGATTCTTATTTAAAATAATGCTGAACACCAGTGGCTCACACCTGTAATTCTAGCTGAATTTCAGGAGGCTGAATTCTGAGGATCACAGTTTGAAGCCAGCCAGGGCAAGGAAAGTTCGTGAAATGCTTATCTCCAAGTAACCACCAAAAAAGCCAGAAGTGGAACTGTGGCTCAAGTGGTAAACTGCTAGCTTTGAGGGGGGAAAAGGTTCAGGGACGGCACTCAGGCCCTGAGTTCAAGCCCCATGACAAGCACAAATAGTAGCAGTGGTAGTAGTGGTAGTAGTAGTAATAGTAGTAGTAACAGTAGTAATCTTTATAAAAAGCCATCTAAAAATTGATCTTTTATTCTATTACTATCTGACCATTTATTTTGGTGATATTGACTACAAACTGTGTTGATAAGAACAAAAGGACTCATATGGAATGAGTTTCGGATTCTTGAAATTGACAATAAACTACCAAGGACCCAATCTGAAATGGTAGTGGGTTCGGTTAGGTGGAAATGGCCTGATATACACATACATGCACACCTATACCTTTATAAAATAGCATCCTTGTGACCAAATAATCTTAAATCCCTCCACACCTGAATGCATCTCTGCATGAAATAAATGCTTATAGAATAGAAATGTATAGCCTTACACATTCACTAAGTCTGTGTAAGCTTTCAAAATTGGAAGGCTCCGGTGTAGGGCAAGGGGTGTGGGGGGGGTTGTTTTTGTTGTTTTCTTCCCCCTTTCCCTCAAATCAAGAGATATATTTTATCATCTCGGGCTCGCTCACTGGCAAATCTCCATTCCTTTCAACCTGACAGACTGTTTGTCAGTTAGACTCCCCTTGTCATGTATCCCTACCACTGCCGACTCATGCACGGAGACCTTCACTTTTACTGCTACCACATGCGCCCTGAGCAACCTTTGTCATTGATCACTGATCCGATCCAATGCCCACATGTTCTTCAAGTGCCTACACAAGTAATGAGGTACTTGTGGTGTAAAATTAAACTGTCAACTGTCAGCGATTGATAACCACAGTGAGAGCTGACCTCGAACACCTGCACCCGTGGCCAAGACAGGTGTGACACGTTTGATCGCTGAGGCCTGCTAGTCAGTGTGACCCAGTGCTGTCCCTCCCTGGTCTGGGCTCGCTTGCATTTCAGTCTCCTGGCTTTCTTAGATCCCTCGGTGAGCATCCTTAAATTGTATTAAAACGACTCTCACAGCACACTCGGGCAGCTGGTCGGAGTAGGCCAAGAGAGAGGTCTCGAGTCAGCAGGTTGGTCTGAAAGTAATGTGGCCCAGAGATTTTCAAAGGTGGCATCAGAAGAGAGCCGGCTCGGTTGGTTTTGTTGGTTGGTTTGCTTTCAACCACATTCTTCCAGGTGCCCTGTGAAAGCGGGTGTTGGTGGGCGGCTTCACACATACCACCCTCCCTCTACTGGTGTTTCTGGGTGAGCATGTGCCAAGTGGCTGGCAGAAGGGCCTTCAACCCAGGGCGGTGCGAGGCTGTCAATAAGAGTCTGGTGGAAGAATGAAGCATTCCTAATGGAACTGCCTTATGGCTAGAGCATTCACTTACAGGCATTTAAGTTGAACTGGCTCTTATTCTGAAAGCGCTATAAATACAAGCTTTTCCTACTCCAGTGTAATTGAATAACCAGCACAAAGGAAAAACCATGTTGTGCTCTGGCCATAATTGTTTTTAGCCAGCATTTTAAATTTTTATTCAAGAGATCTATTATTTAAATGAGTGGTGAATTCTTGTTTTACTCCTACACCAAAAATAAAGACCCTTAAAAGACTTAAAGCATAAAGCATCCTATGTGCAAAAAAAAAAAAAATCGCCAAAGAATGATAGGATTTTCCTCCCATTTTACCATCCCACTAAACAATTGCACTATATTAAGTTGGTATGATGAGAAGATAAAAATCTATTAACTTTCTGGTGACCTTATCGACACAGGAATCTCTGCAGACATTACAAAAGCCATATCTCTTCTGACTTTTACATCCAGAACCTCCTGCTCCAAAGTCCCAAACCAAATGTAAAATCTTCATGATGAGTGAGACCCTGACACCAATTCAGATTCCAAGATGCTGGGCTTGCCTGTCCACAGAGGCTCCACTGGCCTTTGCTTTGCATTTGACTTGAGGGGCTTTTTTTTGCCATATGCTACTGGGGACTCTGAATCAAAACTATTTCACGAGGACCATATGTTATGAGAAACATGTGATGGCGAATGAACCGCATGAAGTTATCCCATATCACCGGGTGATGTATTACAAACATAATTAAATCTGAGTAATGTGTGCTGTTATTTCAGTTAATCATTTCTTTTTCTTCCATTTAAGCAAGGAAAACAGAGCCCAATTTCCAAATTACATACCGAAGTCCAGATAAGCTAAAAGCAAACTGGTGAGAGAGGAATAAAACATGAGCTGAACAACATTATTTAAGCTTCTGTAAAAGGTCTTGGTAGATTGGAGATATGTTGGTAAGAAGGTGACAAATGCTAGTTGCTGTAAATGAAAGGTTTAAGACACTATTCATTTACTTTTGAAGTGACAATGGAGACGGAGCAGCTCCCATTTATACACAAGACTCAAATAAAAGATCACGGTAGCCAGGTGCTTAGTGGTTCACACCTGTAACGGTAGCTACTCAGGTGGCTGAAATCTGAGGATCACAGTTCAAAGCCAGTCTGGGCAGGAAAGTCCATGAGACACATATCTCCAATTTAGCAGCAAAGAGCCAAGAATGGAGGTATGACCTTGAGTTTTGAGTGGAAAAAAAAAAGTAAGAGTACAAGGCCCGAAGTTCAAGCCCCATTACACACGAACGTACACACACACACACAGATTCACAGTGTGTTGATTGTTTAGGACTCAGTATGTGAATTCCCATAAGGATTTCATGATCAATAACTCTGATTAATATTCTAAGCTGGAAAAAAAAAAAGATTCTAAGCTGGCTCAGGAAGACCTATTTAGACCCATGGCTTTCTGAAATTCTGTATTTCAACCTTTGTCATCTTGGTAGCAGATAAGATAGACATTATATTCCAAATCCAACTCAATAAGCAAATCAATTCTATGCATTCAGTCCCTGGTCTGTTTTCCCAGAATGCACTGGTTACTATGGCTCCCCAGCAGAGACCATTTCCTCTCACCCCACATATCCTCCACCTAGAAGAAATCACTGACTATTGGGAGCCCTCAAAACATTTTATCTATATTCTCTTTTTGCTTTCTACCTGAGCTAATCCACTGCTGACTTAGTTCTCTATTTCCCACATCCTGGTTCCAAAGCTTGACTCCGGTTTTCAGGAAGTATATGTGAATCGGTGCTTCAGTAAAGGAAGGGCTACAGTCTCCCAAGCTTGCCAGATTTTTCATTCACAGACACTGGGGGATCACAGGATTTGATGGGTGGGAGTGAGGAAGAATATGATGATGGTGGTGACAAAAAGAAAGATGAGAAGGAGGAAGGCAAGGAATATTTGCTGTGTATTTATTTTGTGACATGCCCTGGTCTGAACACTTTACAAGTATCGGCAAATTTAATTTTCACAACTCTATGATAGGATACACACATACACACATTTATTTGTGTGTGCGTGTGTGTGTGCCCACGTGTGTGTGTGTGTGTGTGTGTGTGTGTGTGTGTGTGTGTGTGTACTGGTGCTTGAACTCAGGGCCTGGGCACTGTTCCTGAGTTTCTTTTGCTCAAGGTTAGTACTATACCATTTGAGCCACAGATCCAGGATAATTGGAGATAAGAATCTCCTAGGGACTTATCTATCCAGACTGACTTCAAACCCCAATCCTCAGATCACAGCCTCCTGAGGAGACAGGATTACAGGCGTGAGCCACCAGAGCCTGACTTATACATACATATATTTTACTGAACACAGATACATTAAGCTCATTCAAATATTAACTACAACTGATAATTCTGGATACTAGAAACACATTTACTATGTACATGCATATACAAGGGATCCCTCCCTACAAATGCAAAGTTTTTTCTGATTTTCTTCTCTGCAGAAGAGAAGGAACTTTGCAGGCAAAATGCGCCAGTTCTGACTGGTGAATCTGGGCATAAGTTCAGTGAGCACGCACTTTGTCCATCTTGGTTGCCCTATCCCGGCCTCTGGAAAGCGCTGGTGCCATTGGTGCATAGCAGATCTTTATTAAAATCTCTCATCTAGACTAATCTTCTTTGCTGAAATGTGTAAGTGACTGAATCTATTTGGTGTAGAGAAAGGCCCAAGGATGGAGCTCTCAATGTTCTTCTGTTTGTGGGAGAGTGGTGAGTTTCCTCATGAGGGGAGTTTCCTAAATCTACCTGATGATAAGAATCACTGCCAGGCACCGGTGGCTCACGCCTGTAATCCTATCTACTCAGGAGGCTGAGATCTGAGGATCATGGTTTGAAGCCAGCTCAGGGAAGAAAAGTCCGTGTGACTCTTATCTCCAATTAGCCACCAAAAAAAAAAAAAAAATGGATGTATGGTTCCAGAGGTAGAGCATCAGCCTTCAGTGAAAAAGCCAAATGAGAGTGCTAGGCCTTGAGTTCAAGCTACACACACACACATACCAAAAAATCACTTACAACAATTACCTTGAGTTCAAGCTACACACACACACACACACACACACACACAAACCACACACACACACACACACACACACACACACACACACACACACATACACACACACACACACACACACACACACACACACACACACACACACACACCAAAAAATCACTTACAACAATTTTTGTGTAAAAAAAGAAAATCTTGTCCCTTGAGGTTCAGAAGTCAGGGACCTGAAGTGGACCCCAAAAAACTTTCTGTTAACACTGCTGCTGTTGCTGCAGTCTGAGACAGATGCTGCCGGCAGTTCTAACCTGGGGAACCCTGCCCAAAAGGTGCTATTCTGTCTCCTGGGACACCACCTTTGTGGCAGCTACAAACATTTGCCAATTCCCCAAGAGTGTTGGACATAGTATCTGGCCACAACCAGCTCTTCCAGAAAATCCATACATGGCTAAACTGTGCACTCTGTCTCAGCTGACTCTGTCGGAGGGTATCCTGCAGATCTAACCCCGCCCGGGAACACTTCAATGCACGCATTGCTTTCTCCTGCCTCTGACTTACGTGTGGGTGCGTGTCTGCTGAATGAATAAATGAGGGAACAAAGGCCAACCTGGGCAAAAATTTAAATTAAAAAAAAAGCAAGGCAGGCACTCATGAAGGACGGAAATGCTTCATCAGCCTCTTGTACGTAGTAGCATGCAAACAATGACAAACAAAATTTATTAATATATCCTGTTTCCATTGCCTTCCCTCAGACTTAAAAAAAAAAGTTTTTACAACAGCTAATAACCTCTGGACTTTAGAACCTTTAAAAAAAAAAAGCACTTTATTCTCCTTAGTTATTATGGGGCAGTCATGAAGACCACCGGATGTAAAGGGTCAGGTTAGTCTTATAGCTATCTCTGCCTTCCATCTCTATCTCTCTCCCTCTCTCTGCCTCTCTCCTTCTCCTTCTCCCTCCCTCCCTCCCTCCCTCTCTCCCTCCCTCTCTCCCTCTCTCTCTCTCTCTCTCTCTCTCTCTCTCTTTCTCTCTGTGTGTCTCTCTCTCATTATTATTCTCTCTTCCTCCAATCTGATCATTCATGCCCAGAAATCAGTAAAGAGCATCAGTCCTGGTTGGAAGAGTGGGTAAGTAGTTAGAGATGATAAGGCTAGTGATTGTCTTGGTCTAAAACAGCGTTTCCAACCCATAATCCTTTTGATGATCCGAGCTAGATAGGTCCTCTGGACTTTGTAGCACTGAGCAGGTTTCTTGGCCTCTACTCATTAGATGCTGGTAGCAAGCCTTCTCCAACCTGTGTTGGGAATTATAACCACAAAACTATCTCCAGACATTCACCAGCTATCCCCTGGGCATCAATACTACCTTCACTTGAGGACTACCAATATAGAATATTTTGTAATAGATCGATTGGTCAATATTTGGTCCTTATGTATGTAAGATTAATATACTACCCATACTGTTGCATAAACATCAGACTATAAATATAATTTACAAAGAAACTGTTGATTCAAAAGGACTTTGGCTATCATTTTTAGGTGTAAGGTCTAGGAGATAACAGACAGAAGCTGGAATAGAATCTGACATAGCTCAAACATTATGATAATAATAATATTGATGATCAGCTGGAGGAGAACAGAAAGATAGAAGTGTCTCACTTTGGGTAAAAATATCCAAAGGGAATGGTCTTTGCCAACATCATCGCCCTTTGTTTTTTTCTTCGTGGCTGCTACTGTCTTTGTTTTTGTTTTTGACCTTGTAGGTAGATAGTTTTAATCTGTATGTTCCTGGTTTCTATAATCTTACCAATCATCAAAATGCTGTTTCATAAGGGTATCTCATAAGCTTTGATGTCCATGAAGCCTGGGGGCCCTTTTTCATGTGCTTATTTTCTTTTGAACCAGGAAATGATGTTTTGCCAAGAGCAAATGGAACGTAAGCCTCAAACGATCTGAGTTCCGTTTGAAACAGAATCCACAAATTCTCTACAAGGTCTCAGCTTGAGGACATACACCTTCCCTCAAATCAAACATCTTTCGGTTATATTTTTAAATGCAAGTTAGCAGTCTTCTATGCCTAAGGAGTTCCCCCCAGGAGAAAAAGAAGTACACCATTAAGGTTGAAATTGGGAGCTAACTCATTCTCAAAACACATGAAGAAGGAAGAGAAGTTAAGGGGAAAAAGGGAGAGAAATCAACGAAGCAACATGTTCCTTGACTTTCCCTAGGTCCAAATCCAGCAAACAAGATATTACATCAAAGCTAAGTTGTTTACATACTAGATGACCTGTCCTTTTTTTTTCCCTTGCCATTGATTTCCAGAGTACAAAAATATTATTTCAGTGGTAAGGATGTAAACCTTATTCATAACAGGATTTCAACCACATCCTGAGCGTGAAGCATCTCCTCAGATAGTGTGCCCTCATTTAGATCGAAGGCATGCTGGTTTTATTTGTACGTGTTGGCTAAGGGGGTCACAATATCAGGAAGCAGGAGATGGCTCATCAAAGCTGCTCTGCGAGCCCCCACGACTCATCTGTCAGACAGTACCTTGTTTTGAACATCGGGACGGAAACGCATCTCCCCTGACCCATTGTTACAAGCTTCCTTCTGTCTTTAAGTTTTCTGGAAGGAGCACTCAGGATTCCACTGCTTTTTTCCAGTAGGTAATTGTCACTAATTAACACTCCCACTGCACCCAAGAATGTGGACCTGTGACCCACAGTCAACTGGGCCTGTATCTTTGGGCTTGAACAAGGACACTCTGACCTCCTGACACTGCCCATGGGGGCTGGGGTCAGACATGAGGCTTCCTGCTGGGCTCCTGAGCAGGCCTAGCCCTGCTTCAAAGCCAGTGAGCTCAGTAAGATGGCCTGACTTCAAGGAGAGGGTGGCACTGTACCAAAGAACGTCTTCGGAAGGGAGAGGGATCTTTTGCTCTCAAGGTCAGAAGAGCTTTCTGAAGAAGCCACAGCCTGGAGCTCTGGTCATTCTACAGCCACTTACTGAGTACCTATGTCCTAGACACTAGAGGTAAAGGGAATAAAACAGAAATCTCGGCCAAAGAACTAGAACCAGGCTTAAGCTTATTAAAATACCCTTTTAAATATAACCAGACTAGATGGACTTACTGTTTTTTCTTTTCTCTTTTTACATCTACTGGAGTTAAGAAAATGGGGTATGTGGTTTTCTCAATAATAATAAGCTCATAGATCTAATATTTTACCTAACCTTGCATAAGAATTTTCTATCACTTTCCCCTCCTCTTTTTCTTCTCCTCCTCTACCTCTACCTCCTTTACTTTCTCTTTCTCTCCTCTTCCTCTTTCTCCTTCTTCTCTCCTCCTCCTCCTCTCTCTCTCACACACAAACACAAACTGAAGCAAGAATATTTCTGATGAATATAAAACTAAGAACAATTCAAAAATAAAAATATCACTTCTCCCTTAACAAAATTCTAGATTATTGAGAAGGCCATAAAAATTTCTCCCTCGCTCAAACACAGTTTTGTGTTTGCTTCTCCTCTAGTAAATTTTTTTTCCAAAATCAAGGCTAACAACTGCCTTTCTGCATAAACACCACTGTATTAATTCTAAATTGATTTTTTTAACGATTTAAATAAATGCTGAACATTTTTAATGGAAAAAAAACTGTGAAGCTCAAAATAAATATGCAAGATGCATACCTGTAATCCTAGATTACAAGAGATAGACAGTAGGATCACAATCCAAGAGCCCATTCAGGAAAACAGCATAAAACCCTGTTCAAAAATTAACTGACGCACTCCTTATCAGCTTTCTGCCTAAGATTAAGTGTAGAAAAATAACTAAAGCAAGAAGGGATAAAGGCCTAATAGGTAGATGCCTGACTACTAAGCACAAAGTCATGAGTTCAAACCCCAGTACCACCAAAAAGTAAAAGAAATTTAAAAACAAAAAAGATTTGATGCTCCTTTGTAAAATAATCTTTACATTACAAAGGAAATATTAGATTCCTCTGAAAAACTCTTTAACCATTTTCTTTTTCAAATGGTCACAGCAGTTTGATTTCACGGTTCAAAAAGGTATCACTGCTAGCTGGGCACGAGGGGCTCACGCCTATAATCCTCACTACTCAGGAGGCTGAGATCTGAGGATCATGGTTCAGAGCCAACCCAGGAAAGAAAATCTATGAGACTCTTAACTCCAATTAACCACCAAAAGCAAGAAGTGGCTCAGAGCCACAGTTGTAGCTCAGAGTGGCAGAGTGTTAGCCTTGAGTGAAAAAGCTCAGGGAGAGCACTCAGGCCCTGAGATCAAGCCCTTCTGGGCTTGCACAAAAACAAAAACAAATAGAAGATAGCACTGCTTGATAAATAAGGTACAAGCATGCGCAGCCAGGTGCCAGTGGCTCACACTTGTAATCCTAGTTATGTAGGAGGCTGAGATCTAAGGATTGAGGTTCAAAGCCAGCACAGGCAGAAAAGTCCATAAGACTCTTATTTCCAATCAAACCAGCAAAAAGTCAGAAGTAGAAATGTGGCTCAAGTAGTAGGGCCTTTAGTGAGTGGGAGGCCCTGATGTCAAGCCTTACTACCAGTTACATGAGCACACACGTACACATACACACAAAGGAACACAGGTATATTCTGTAATCAAAGAGGCCTAAGTAACTCAGAGCAATTGGCCAGCAAATAAGCCCTGAAGTGAAGCAGTATTTCTATTAGCATTTTGAAACACAAGTGTTATAGAGATTACTTGTCTATCAGGGGAGAAAAAAAAAAGTTTTCTTTCTTAATTTGATTGAAAGTTTGCAGTGGTTTTAGTAAGGCTTGCTCAGCTTTTTGTACGTGGTAAAACAAGTAAGAAAACTACTCATAAGATTATGACCACACAAACTTGCCCAGTATCCACAGCGATGGATTCCACCTCACACCACTCTACTCAGAATCCAGTTGTTTCTGGAAATTTCTCCAAATGCAGGGAATTTAATTTGGTAGCCAGGAAGTGCCCACTGGCATCTTAAAGAGCATTGATGGTTTCTTGTGTTGTTTTATTTTTCAATTGCAACTCACACAATCCATCTTCCCACGTTGATTACATTCACTCTACAGAAAGGGCTCCTGTTAATGTTTGCCTTTTAAAATAAATACAGGCATTTCTGGGACTAGATACCATCAAGTGTAATTTTGTTTTTCTCACATTAACGTTAATCGAGAACTAAACAGATAATTTCCTTCTGTCACACAGCAATTCCTCTGTGGTGGAACAAAGTGTTATCTCAAGTTTCACAGAGTAATTGTTCAATAATTCCTGTTAGTGGCTCCTTTCCAAATCTTTGCAAACGGTCCAGCGCGCCAGCCCTGGAAGCTGAGAGGAGGGTCGCTGACAGTCAAGAGCCTAGAAAATGATACACCAGCTGGTGGCCCCCAGGCCCGGCTCCTGCTCATGAGGACCACACCCAAGACAACTACCACTGGGTCATCTGCAACATATCACTGGTAAATCACGAGACTCTTATCTCCACTTAACTACCAAAAAGCCAGAAATGTCTCTGTGGCTCCAAGTGAACGTGGACAAAAGGCATCAGAAAAAATTCACAGACTCCTAGGTTGATGAACTCAATCATTAGGAAAGTTTGGAAAAGAAATAATAGAGGCTTAGAAAAAGAAATCCATTCCTCACAATTGAAAAACAATAACAAAGATTTCTGTTTACACACACACACACACACACACACACACACACACACACACACACACAAAATACATTGTTCAATCTCCACTACCTATCTCCTGCTGGAAAAATATCTATAACACCAAACTTTAGACATGGGCCAACTAATCTTTTCAGATAGACTTGCCAAAGAAGGGAAATTCTGGTGTATATTTGCCAACTAACTTCCTTGTACAGATGAAGCAGAAATGTGCAACCTTGGATGCACCGAGCCTTGGATCCATATGGGATACCAAACCTGTTTGTGGACAAACTAGCCAAATGTACTACCAAAAAATTCATGTAGAACAGCTTCTAGTTAATAATCAATCCTCCTCTTCAATTCCTTAGGAGGTTTGGAATATGGTACAATTATGTACTTTCGTTTTTCCATTCTCCTCCCTAATATTAAAAATAATTAGTTATGTTTTAAAGAAGTGATAGAGGCTTGGTAGACGAATAGCTTTCCAAGAAAAAAAAGTCCAGACTTTTTTAAATTAAAAAACAAAAGCATGGGTTGGGGGAGTTAGAGTTGCCTGGCAAGTTCAGTCCTCAGCACTAAAAAAAAAAAAAAAAAAAAAAAGACAAAAATAGGAATTGGAAGATAGCTCAGGGGTAGAGCAGCTGCTTAGATTCAATTTCTAGTAAAGCCCTCTCCATCCAGAAAAAGAGGGAGGCAAATAGGAAAGACATTAAGAAAAGTAAGAAACATGTGATAATTCTTATTTCTATGTATTTCTATACTTTCATAATTAATTTACTTCATTGTTATTGTAAAGGTGATGTACAGAGGGATTACAATCACATGAGTCAGGTAACAAATACATTTCTTTTTTGCCCACTCTCTCCCAGTCCCTCCCTCCCATCTCCACCCACGAGTTGTAGAGTTCACTTTCATCAGTGTCCAGTGAGCTCCACTGCTGCACTTTTCCACCTTTTTCCCTCAAGTTCTGTGCCCTCCCCACCTCCGAAAGATACACAGGTGAATACATGATACATAAAGAAGACAGAATCATCAAACAAATTAAAACTGAATTTTTTTATAATTATAAAGAGGCATGTAGGCATTGTGCCTTTGTGTTCTTCTCCTAAGAGTGTCCTCTTTTGGTCTCTCTGTGGGTGAGTATCTAGAATCCTGTGTAATTTATCTCATCCCAGTGGATTTTAGATCTAATTTCCACATATCACAGAGAACATGCACCATTTGTCTCTGCACTTGACATACCTCACCTAACATGATTTGTTCTAGGTCCATCTATATTTTTATAATCTTATGATAAATATAAGCCTTTAGCATAAAGAATTCATGTATGGTTGTGTCTGTGGTTGTGAACCTTCACACACAAGGTATGTTTGTGTTCTCTGGCTAATTCTAGTGTTTATATGAACCCCCTGCAGAACTTATTTCAAGTGCAGGTTCAGTAGATCTAAGATGGCCTGAGAGGCTGTCATTCTTACAGGTTCTTCAGAGCCATCCACACGTGGGTCCACAAAAGACATCTGCAATGGGAAAGCACATTGTACAACGCTCATCGCATTAAAGGCTGACTCTCCTGCAACACAATAAGACACTTGGTCCCAACATTTTAGAGACAACTACAGAAGAAAGAGTTAGAGAACGCTGTACTAGCTTATAAAACGTAGTGTACTGTGCTGTAGTTTTTCCTCTCAAGTGACTTTGGTCTATAAAGATCTTTTCCTGCCTGGCATTGGTGGTTCATGCCTGTAATCCTTGTGACTCAAGGGGTTGAGGTCTGAGGATCACAGTTCAAAGATAGTTAGGACAGGTAAATCCATGAGACTCTTATCCCCAATTAACTACCAAAAAGCCAGAAATGGCATTGTAACTCAAAGTGGTTGAACACTAGCCTTGAGCACAAAAGCTCAGAGACAGTGCTCAGGTCCTGAGTTCAAACCCTAGGACCAGCAAAAAGAAAGAAAGAGAGGAGGGGAGGGGAGGGGAGGAGAGGGGAGGGGAGGGAGAGGAGGAAGGGGAAGAGGAGAGGAGAGGAGAGGAGAGGAGAGGAAAGAAGAGGAGAGGAGAGGAGAGGAGAGGAGAGGAGAGGAGAGGAGAGGAGAGGAGAGGAGAGGAGAGGAGAGGAGAGGAGAGGAGAGGAATCATTCCCTACCTCATCTTGGCCAGAATCTAGAAGCTAGTATGAAGAACAGGATAATAAAGCAAATTCCATTCTGATAATGAATGGTTTTAGCCAAAGAACCAACAGTACACTTGATGCCAGAGCCTATGATCACCAAAAATCATGAAGAGTATTTCCAGTCCTGCACTATGGAATCTTGACTGGTCCTGGGTCCCCGCGTGAAGCAACTGTCTCCAACTAAGGCCAGTGGATTTTCCTCTCCCAGATCTCTGTGCCCTCACAGCTCTAGCGCTTGTAACTCCTTCCAAGCTCTCTCCCAGGCACAACCAGAGCTTGCGTACTTAACTTCCTAACACTGCCTTTGTCTGCCCATCCAATGACTTCAAAACAGGACTGGAGCCGGATATAATATAAATCATCTCATTCCACCCTTACCCGAGGCCTGTAGCGGGTTATTGATTCCATTTTAGAAACAAAGAAATGTCAACATAGAAACAAGTGTCTGTGACTTACCTAAGAAGGCCCAACAAATAGATACCACTGAGTCACCTGAAACAAATCACAAGCATGTACGCACACACACACACAGACCAATTCCTCCTGTTCAGTGGCCCTCAGATCTCAACTAGTGCATTCATTCTTCAGGAAAGGCAGTGTGGGCAGTATTAATGACTTAGGAAATTTCAGACTTCATAGACGTGGGGAGAAGAAAGGAGCAGAACAGGAAAAGGCTGGGTGTGCACTGTGCTGCTGAACGCCACGCTGCCTCCCATGGATGTCCGTCCATCACCTCAGACACAGTCTCCAGAGATATTTAGGTAACAGCTGAGACAAAGATACGGCAAACCTGGAGCCAGGAGAAGGGGAGAAGATCCAAAGAGAGCAAGGGACTGAGTTACATGTCACAACTCCCCAGTTGCTTTTTATATAAGTTGGCAGCTTTAACCAGACTCAGTTTCTGTTCACTTTATCAAAACTAGAATAGTCCAGGCACTGACGGCTCATACTTGGAATTCTGGTAACTCTGAGGTAAGAATCAGGAGGACCATGATACAGGACCAACCTGGACATACACAGGAGATTCCCGTGTCCATAGCTGGGCATGGTAGTGCATGCCTGTCCTCCTAACCATATGGGAAATGTAAATAGGTGGATTGCAGTCAGCTGGGACCCTATTTGAAAAGTAATGAGAGGAGCTAATGGTGACGTATAGAGGCAGAGTGCCAACCAAGGAAGGAAGTGGGGAAGAAGGGAAGAAAGGAGGGAAGCAGAGAAGGGAGGAGAGAGGGAAAGAAAAGAAAGGAGGGAGGGAAGGAAGGAAGGAAGGAAGAAATTAAAAGGAAAAAAGGAAGGAGAACGGGAGGAAAGAAGGAAAAGGAGGGAAGGAAGAGTAAAAGAGAAAGGAAAGAAAGAGAAAGGGAAGGAAGGGAGGGAAGGAGAGAGGGAGGTGATAGCACTGAGTAGTTAAACAACCCCTAACAAACAAATCTCAGCCTTGCTCACATCCTCTGAAGTGTCCTGACCTAAAACCATTAGGTAATTTGGGGGAGTGATTTGCATTTTGCTTCCTCATTCATGTGAGGCACACAGCATACATCAATTAAATATTTGCTCAGGACCTATTAGCTAGTCATCACTTACCTGAACCTTCAGAACCGAAAAAGGAAAACAGAGGTACTCTCCTGCTGGTTAAGGGAAGCACTAAAAAGCTAAACCCGATCTGAGCCAACAAGAGCTACTGGCCTGCACGCGACAGTGGCATTGTCACGGTTAATTCTACTGCCATTTGGGCCTGAATTTATCGTGGTTTGGAGAAAGTAAATTGAGAGGCTCACGCAGCCCTCAGTACAAGGCCCACCCGCGGCAGGCAGCAAGCGCATCCCCAGCCGGGCTGGATATTTAGTGCCTATGTTGGCAAAGGCCGAGGAGGCAGCCAGGGGAGGGATTACTGCCCTCCGCTGCCCATAAATCATGCACCGCTCCACATCTCACAAATAAGGCTGGGATCCCAAGGTGCCACAGCTACACAAAAGGGAGGAGAGCTTTGGATGCCTGTGGCCTGCCCATCCACCTCCCCTCCGCCCCATGCTAAAGGACCTCAAACTTAGTCTTCTCTTCTTCCCTCATACCACCTGGGAGAAGACTGGGCCCAGGATCTAGTGATCTGTAGCAAAAGCAGATCACCATCAACCCTGGAATCCAAACTCGCTTGTCACTTTGTTACTTAAGGGACACAGCGTGGACCCCAGCTGGCATTCCCCAGAAGCAAACAGACTAAATCAAAGGAATCCTCCACCCCCCAGGCATCCAGCAGCTACCAAACAAACATCTGGACAGCCTTCCTTTCCCCTTCTGCGCCAGGATTTTCCTGGCAATAGGAAAATCAGGAGAGTTTCGAACACAACTGGTAGAAAGCAAACCTTTTGGTTTCCTTTTGGAAACTTGCATTAACCTACAGGGGGCGCTAATCATACAGGTACAGAGGATGAGAACTATGGTAACCCAGTCTCAAATGAAAAACAGGGCCCTAAGGTTCCTCCCCCCCCCACACACACACACACACACACACTGAAGAACCAGCCCTTCATGTTCTAAGACAGTCATCATCCAGATTCCTGAAAACAATAGCAGCTTCTTGTTTAAAATGGAACTGCACCTGCTAGAATTCGTGTCAACAAACAATTGCTTTGTTTTTCATATTAGCCATCCAAGCTGAAGCACTGGGACTTCCTGAAGTGCATACTGGAAGGCTTATTCTTAGAAGGGGACAGAATTCTCATTTTAACACAAGGCTCAGAGGGCTCAAGTGATGGTCGTCTTCCTTCCTTCTTTTGTACTGCCCAGTGTTCATCTTATTTGGCTTTCAACAGGTTTATTTCCATTGCAATCCTCTGGCTTCTAACGCCCCAAGGCACCATATTAGGCAAATAGACTCACTTCTGCTTCCTCTCCTATCCTCATGATGAACACACCATGAATTACTGCTCCTCCACTGCACACAGTTCTCAGAAGATTCTTTCCTCCTCTGAGGAAAGAGTGGGGATGAAGCCTGATGAAAATCCTTTGCCAAATGTTCACTCGTGGCAGAATCGTTCTGCTCTTAGTCATCTCGCTGTGATGTCTGCTTCTAACTTTTCGATTGCTGCTTATTGCTTGCCTGTTGAACTCATTGTAAAAGGCGTTACTTTGGTAGCAGAAGGTGCTTGGTTGTGATTAAAAATAAATGTTTTAAGTGCTTCCCAAGGCCACATTGTCTCCATGGACTCCAAAGTAACCACAGACCAATACCTTAGTGAAGAGAGAATACAAGTGGTGGATACTCTCACTGTTACTTTTATCGAAGTGCACCCAGGCACCAGACTCAAAAGTGAAAAGGTCCAGGCTACCAATACTATAGATTCTAATACAGTCTGAATTAGTGATAAGGAGCCAATGGGGGAATTCAGCTCTAATTAATTTTTTTAACAAGTGTCTTTGTTTTCTGTCCTACAAATTCAAAAACAAACTACTACATGTTATGCCATTTTAAAAATGAAAAAGTAACATTAAAAATACAGTTAGGGGTGAAAAGCACAGGGCTTGAAGTCTGCATCAAAGAGTTGTGTGAACTTGTGTCACCTCCTCAAGCTTCAAATTCCTAACCAGTACATGGGACTATAGGCCAGCTACTGCGTAAACTACCTTTCAGCTTACAAGACCTATGATTACTATTCTAACTAAAGATCCAACTCTATCAAGAAGTTAAAAGAATGAACTTAAGCCAGGTACCAGCGGCTCATGCCTGTAAATTCTAGTAACTCAGGAAGCTAAGATCTAAAGATCACAGTTCAAAGCTAGCTCAGGAAGGAAACTACATGAGATTCTTATCTCCAATTAACCAGCAAAAAGTAGAAAATGGAGCTGTGGTAGAGTGCTAGCTCAGGGACAGGGCCAAGCACCAAAAAAGTTTGTGTGCGTCCATCTCAACCAGTAACTGGGCTTTGTGACACACACCTGCCATTCCAGCTACTCAGGAGGACATCAGAGGTATCTGAGATCAGGAAGATTGGGATTCCAGGCCAGTGTAGGCAAAAATGTTCTAGTGATCTCATCCCAACAGAAAAAGCTGAGAGTGGTGGCATGAAGTTTTCATCTCAGCTGTAGCAGGAAGCATAGAATAGAAGGGTCACAGTCCAAGCCCACTCAGGCAAAAAAGGACCCTCTCTCAAAAGTAACCAGAGCACAAAGGAGCTAAGGGAATGGCTCAAGCAACAGAACACCTGTCCAGCAAACATAAGTCCTGCATTCAAACCCTAGTACCACTTAAATAAATAAATAAACAAATGACCAGGGTTAGACCAATATCACTTCTACCCATAAGACTACACATTTAATTCCTGAGTTACTATGGGCCATGTGCCTCAAAGAGAGGATTTTCAGACTAAGCAGGAGTGGATTTCCTATGCCAGAAACCATTTGTGGTACCTACCCAATACATTTGATAAAAATAACAAATTGTACCTATGTGCAAAGACTATATCGTTTATTAGGTGGGCATTTTATAGGCATAACAAAAGCTAGATAATACAGTCGAAATGTATTCATCTGATGAAACAAAGCTCCTATTTTAAGAAGATCCTGTTGTGTGGCTGGCACTGCATTGGCAATGGAGCCTTAAAGATAAGATCAAACGCTCATAAAAGCAGGCCCTCCTCTTGAGGACTCTCAGACAGAATCACACCATGCTTAAGAGCCTAGACTCTGGGCCCTGCCTACCTGGGGTCATGGGCACTGGAAGGAAGAATAGCACGCAACTCATTTTTTTTTAATTACTTCACAATCTTTTCCCAACTCATCTCTGCTTCTAGATAAAGATTATTTACTGAGCCAAAAATGAGATGAAGAGACTAAGTTAGAAGGCTGAGGTCTGGGAAGGTGACTCAGTGGTAGAGTGCTTGCCTTGCATGCATGAGACCCTGGGTTCTATTCCTAAGCACCACATAAGCAAAAAGAAAAAAGTCAGAAGCGGTGCTGTGGCTCAAGTGGTAGAGCACTAGCCTTGAGCTGAAGAGCTGAGGGGCAGCACCCAGGCCCAGAGTTCAGGCCCCACGACCGGACCCAAAAAAAAAAAAAAAAAAAAAAAAAGAAGAAGGCTGAAAATGTAGCTCAATGACTTGCCTGCCATACATCAGACCCTAGATTCTATCTTTTACACAGAAAGGAGGGAGGAAGTCAGGGGGAGGGAGGGAGGGAAGGAGGGAAAGAAAGGATAAATCAAAACTCTTAAGAGCCAAAAGACTTCTTCCACATGTATGTACAGTATATAGAATTAGGAAGGAAATTACATCAACCATGGCTCATTGAAACTGGTCAAGTTACAAGGCAGATTAGTGATGAAGCCCTCCCTTACCTTCATTACTAAGTAAAATAGAAGTCCTCCTGACTAGCTCTTTTTCCCCCCAGGGCTGAGGACCGAACCCAGGGCCTTGCGCACACTGGGCGGGCACCCTTCCGCTGGGCTAAACCCCCCAGCCCCCTGACTAGCTCTTTGCATGCTCAATACCTGCTCATTAAAGATGGAACTTCAATAATCCACATATAAATCCCACAACTATCCATTGTTTGTGCAAGCTAACAAAAATAATATTGAAACTGTGTAACACTTGTAACTCAGAATTGCCCTTGTTCATATATTCTAAGCCAATATACTTTTTAACAACTGGTAGTACTCATTAATCGTATTAAGTATTATTAAAGAATGATAACTTCCTACAAGTATGAAATTTTTCATTGGGCAAGCATCAGAGTCTGATGATTTACATAAAAAGCAAATACAGTAATAACACAGATTCTCATCCTACAAAATTTATAAATGAATGTTGGAAATATGTTGAACCATTTTTATTGAAAGGTTTATGGTGCACAATTTCTGGACATGCTTATACACTGAATTAAGATAACTTGAAGCTGAGACTTCTCTTCTACTTATCTACCTTCTTGTCCTTTAAGAGACTTTCTAGAAAAAGAAAAAAAAATCACAAATTTTGAGGCAGAAAAAAATATGCTAGCTCTTCCAAAACACAAGTGTGCATAACACACACACACACATACACACACACACACTTCCTCTGATTTACTCTCTAATAAAACATACAAAAAAATATTCCTTAAAGTATATCCCACCTCCTTTCTTCATGACTTCCCATTTCTTTCCCAAACTGCTCCTTCCAACGATGCCTGTAATGCTGATGACTCTTATTAAACAGGACTACGTAATTACCATCAATCTATTATGCTGTGTACTTCACCCTCAGCTGACATATCTGATACCATTATATGCCTGACCTTTAACGGCCATCAAATCAAAGTCACTCTGCTCAGTCCAGCCTGGACCTCACACATGCCCAGGTCACAGAGATGAAGGTACAGGGACCTCAAATACCATGTTACCTTGCCCTTTATTTAACACTTTTGCCAGTAGAATTTCACAACTGGGAAACTGCCAGATGTCTACTTGAAGAGAAGGCCCCTCCTTTTACAGAAAACTGAAATAAATAATTACACCCAGCCTGACCAGCCCTGGCTTTTATATGATTAGTGCCTCTCCACCAGTATGATACATGGCCTTCTTGGGCATTTAATGTGAAAAAAATCTTCTGTTGGAAAGTGAGGTTGTATTGGGCAGCATTCTGGAGTGTGCCAAACACTCCATACCCACAGAGTCTCTTACAGATTCTCAGACAAGGGAAAGTGAAAGGCAACTGGAGTGTGGCTACAGCAATGACACCAAGTGGTGGCTGCTGCCTTCCACTGAAAGGTCAATCTGTGGAATTGTTTCTGGGTTCACAGACCGGTGTGCAACCCTCTGACAGGAAGAGCTGTTCAGGCTGCTCTATCTCAGAGACACATGCTAGGAAAAAGAAAAGAAAAGAAAGAAGGAAGGAAGGAGAAAGAAAGGAAGAAAGGAAAAAAGGAAGAAAGGAAAAAAGGAAGAAAGGAAAAAAGAAAGAAAGAAAGAAAGAAAGAAAGAAAGAAAGAAAGAAAGAAAGAAAGAAAGAAAGAAAGAAAGAAACCTCCCACTCAACCTAATGACACAGCCATGAGAAAGAAGGGTCTTCCTGCCAGTTGGGCCTGGTCATTGTTACTCACTCACAAGCCCTCTGTGATGGTAAACACAGAACTGTTTTCCCAGACCAAACATGGGCCTTCGATGGAGGTAGCCAGACACAGTGTCTGGTGTGCACAAACATTTTGACTTCTGACTGGACAGCTCAGACCTGGCAGTGTCTTTACTAATGTGTATATATATTTTTACCAATCCCTCTGGGGAAACTGCCTGGTTTTTATGACAGTTTGTCACTGACAAGGAATTTCTCATCCAGATTGAAGTCTCTGACCATCCCCAGAGATCCCAGGCCTTCTGAGTTTCAGAGCTCAGGGATGAGACTTGTCCTGGAGAGAACCACCATCTTGGGAAGTAGGAAGTAGCTTTGTGGTTCCCTCAGGAACCCATGTTGTTGCCAAAAGGTGATTAGAAACATTTGGCATGTGACAAATTAATAAGGACAGTTATTTATTAGAAAAATAATGTTTCTGCTTAGGTTGGATCAGCTTTTTCTTTTCTTTTCAATTTCTGGATTCTCTGTTTTCTTCCCATACTTCCTCCAAAATATACCAATCTGAAGTAATGACACACATCTCCTATCTCCCTTTCTCATTCTCATTCTTGGCTGGCAACAGCTGTGTTTATGGCAGTTTTCTGTTTTTACCAAGTCCTTAGGCCTGGCTTTTGCATACTGAATGTTGGCGTTGCCCAATACCAATGCTGAGTTGCCCAGAAACTACTCAACCTTCTAAAACTGTATCCGCTATCAAGCTGAAATAAGCTCAGTTTTGTGAAAAATAAAAGTTTCACTTCGTGAGAAATGGGAACACAGATAATAAATCTGAAGGAAAGACCTAAATCCCATTATCATCTTTCACGGGAAAGACTGAAACTCACAGTCTTTCCACAAATCACTCTCTTGCTACTAAATGTCTTCCAAAAGACTCTAAATGTCTTCTAAATTGAAGTTAATTGTTAAGGAAGGACACGCTCAGGTGATCTGTCCTTAGGCCCAGTAAAAATACTTGGCAATGAAAGCTTCATTTCCATCTGAGAATTTCAAGGCAATTGATGAACCATCAGACAGACATTCCCACACAGGGAGGAGGCACTGAGCAGCACAACCCCCACCGTGAAGGATTCAGTCTTCCTGTCAAGACATCAACCATCCACAAACCACCATACTGAAAAAAAAAAAAAATCACACAAACTACAATGTACTCGTAGCCTTCTAGAACTGTTATTTATTCTCTTTCCAAATATTCATAAATGTACCTATATAGACAATGGCTGTAAAGTGGTAAAATTATCTCTAATATTTCCTTTGTATCCCCTCCCCATGCTGGTTTAAGAGTAGTTTAAAAAAGTGGTTTAAAACCGGGTGCTAATGGCTTACTCCTATAATCCCAGATACATGGCTTACTCCTATAATCCCAGATACTCAGGAGGCTGACAGCCAGGGATCAAAGCCAGCCCAGCTAGAAAATCAGTGAAACTCTCAACTCCGATTAACCAGCAAAAACCCAGAAGTGGAGGTGTGGATCAAGTGGCAGAGGGGCAGTCTTGAGCAGAAAAGGCTGAGCAATAGTGAGTGCTCCAAAGCCTCAGTACCTGCACAAAGAAAAGCAGGGGGGAGGGGGGGAAAAAGTAACAAAGCACCAGAAAGAATTCAATGAGCATAACACAGAACTTGTCTTTGGAATACCTGCTGTATTCACTGCATTTGTAGTATAGCTCATTCTCACCTTTCTAAACTTGAAGGTCCATCTTTATTTTCCATAATACATTAGAACATTTATAGTATGCAAATTTGTCTACTTGCCTGATTAAAAAGTAATAATTGGGCAAAGGGCAATCAAATAAAAGCATTGAAGGATGTAAGTTCTCTGTTGCATTAATGTGCATTCAGAGGAGCTAATGGAAACTTTGGCCAGTCCTGAAGTCATAGGAAACATCACATCTGTAACTTTTCCTTTCCCTGTCACTCTGCCCATAAGGTCTCATCTGATGGCTGAGATGGCCTGCCCTGGTAGGGAGCATCTCAGATGCTGGTGGCCCATGCCTGTAATCTCAGCTACTCAGGAGGCTGAGACCTGAGGATCACTGTTGGGAACCAGCCCAAGCAGACAAATATGAAAGACTCTTTTCTCCAATGAACTACTAGCAAAAAGCCAGAAGTAGAGGTGTGGCTCACCTTGTAGAGTGTCAGCCTTGAATGAAAAAGCCAAACAAGAGTGTGAGACCCTGAGTTCAAGTCCCAATCCTGGTACCAAAAAATAAATAATAAATATTTTTTAAAAACTTCCAAGTTTCACCTTTCATGTGGTTATCTAAGAAATGTTAAGGTTCTAGAAGATTCTGGATGCCTATTCTCTGCTTCTTATCAATCCATATAAACTCAGTTTTCTTTCCTCACACTTTCCTCTTCCATCTTATATCCCTACTTCTGTTCCCAATCTCTCCCATAGATTATGGCTTTTGACCTTCCTTACTTCCTTCCTTCTCATTATGTTTCAGTCACTAGCCCTTCCAAGTACACACCCACACACCACTCACATTCCCTCATCACAGTACAGTGCGAGATGAGCGTGATGTACGTGTGCACTATAAAATCGCTGATGTCAGCCTGTAAGGAGGACCAATTAACCCTTTTAAGTCCTGCTTGAAATGAGTTTACAGCAAGAAGTCAAGGAGAATGATGAGCAACCCTCCACATAATGCTAATGTGTTCTTGTGAAAGAATCCATTGATAGTTTTATGAGTCCAAAGCCTAGTGAAAGCAGGTATACAAAGCCCAACCAAAAAATGACACCGCACCCCAAGGATTGAAGGAGGGTGCAGAAGTGACGGGAGAGGGTTGGTGTTCACAGATCTTCTGAGAAATGAGGCAGGAATGAGTAAAAAGCCTCCTGCCATAATACCAGCACAGCCATGACACTTCTCACTCTTCATGTTGCCGTATGTGAAACTGATATGGAGGAACATTACCTAACAGTTTAAAGAAACTCTTCCACCCCATGTTAAATACATTGATGTGAGCCAAACACAGGAAAAGAGACTTGCATGAGTTTTTGTATAGAATGATGGTAAGTTCTCAATCAAAGGTATTCATTTTAAAAATACAAAATGGTTCTTCCTTGTTCAAAATGATAACAATAATAATAATAAGCACCCTTGCAGTCTAAATCTAAGTTGGAATGCAAGGCTGAACCCCTGATAATAATGTGAAGTTAAACTCTAGGAAGCAAGCAAAGTAATTGATCCTTCTTTTTTTTGGCCCATATTTCCTTTATTTCTTGTTTCCTGTTCCATTTTAGACCAACCTTTTTCCTTCTTAGCATTTACTTGTGACAGACTAATGGCCTTCTCCAACACCCTTTGCCATAAAGCATTTATAAACAAAGGCCATTAGAAAATCAGGAGAGGGGATAAGAACTAATTTACAGTTCTGGGAGTAGAGATAGCTGTGATTTACACTGCAGATTTAAGTAAGTATGCAGTGCTGTGGTCAGGGCCAGGCTGAGGTCGAGCCCTAAAGGCTGCCTACACAGGCAGAAAGTTCTAGTCCAGGGAAAACTGGAGATGTAAGTATGTTTGCAAACACTCTGGAAGCAAGTCTCCATACCAAAGAGCACCCTCAGAGGGAACTCGAACTTGGTGTATACCAACAACTCTCACCCACAACCTGTGGAGTCAAGAGAAGCATTTCTCCTCTCTGGCCCAGGAATTCCCAGCTCCATGGTATTCAACTCCCACTGCTGGTTTTACACCTGCTTGGGGGAAAGCCTCAAACATCTTAGCCACATTTGGAAGTAGTTCGTTAAAGAGGTTCTAAATGCCTATTTTTTTTTAATATTTTTAGAACACTCACGAGTTTTATAGCACAGGAGAGGCCTATAAAAGTAAAGTGCTTCACTAACAGTATATATGGGAGGAAATTTTTTCAAATTAATTTTTAGTGCACATTGTTGCTGCTGAGGGGTTTTGTTTAATTTTTATAGTGTTAGAGGTTACACTCATCATTTTATTCAAAGATGCTATTAGGTTTCACATTTGCGGAGCACCTCTCCATTGCAAGATACTTGGCTTACAATTCTAGAATGAGTAAGACAGGGCCCTGAATAGGACATTCACGGTGTGGTAAGACACACCTGCAATCCCAGCTGCTCGGGAAACAGATTGGGAGGATCAAGGTCAAAGCCAATCAGAGCAAAAACTTAGCAAGGCCTCTATCTCAACCAATATAAATGTTGGGCCCCATGGGTCAGGCCTGTCATCCCAACCACGTGGGAAGTATAAACAGGAAGGTAAGGTCCCAGCTGGCCTAGGCCTAAATGCAAAACCCCTATTCAAAAATTAACTGATGCCAGAAAAGGGCAGGAGGTGTGGCTTTCAGGGATAAAATACTTGCCTGGCAAATGCAAAGGTCCTGAGCTCAAACCCTGGAGAAGGAGCAAGGCATGGAAGTTCAATGGTTACAGTGAACCGGTGAACCAGGAAACCTTCCTAGAAGGGGCAGCAAGTACTACAGACATGCTTGGGAGACATTTCCCCAAGAGGAAAGGCAGTCCTGGCTCACATTGCCACACAAGTGCTTCAGAAGACCAGGAAGTGGCTGCTAGGCCCTGAAGAGCAAAAATACCCAGCATCTATCGCAGGCCCATCTACTCTGACACACACACACCCTACACCAGGTGAAGTTACTGAGGGTCCGGCAATAAACCAACCACAGTGGGGTTTCCACAGGGCTTTGCATCCCTAAGAACTCAGCACATCCAAAGAACAGGCCCTCCTTCTTCTCCTGCTTGTGTTAAACGTTTTTTAGCTTTTAAGATGGGCATTGATTGGAGGGGAGAAAATGGGAATCAAAATTAATGTTCACAAATGGTTTATGTTGCCTGAATTTTGAAGTGTCTATGAATGCATCTGGTTACATGGTAGTCCAGGACCATGAAAACAGTATGGTTTTAAAATGCAAGTGGAGAAATCATGTTGAGTGAGGTAAGCTAGTCTCCATGATAAGTGGATGTTAAATTCACTTATGATATGACAAAGTTAAGAAGACTTGAGAAATAAAGGACCTCCACTCATTTGGTCGAATTACTACTAAATAATCCCATGCTGCTAATTACATATATGGTATATATGTGCATACCAAAGGGAAACCGGGAGGACCACACAGAGCTAGAGGGAATCAAGGAAAAACATACAACAGTGGGACCCATCAGCTGCACTGGATCAAAACTTATCAAGCAACTCAATGGCAGCGATGGGAGGGAACAAGTGGGAAAGAGGGAACAGCTGATTCTATGCAAAAGGAAAGAAATGTACACATCACTCGATGTGGAAGAAATAAGTGTATTGTCAAAGCTCATAGAACTCATAAACTTTATAGACCACAGTAGACAATTTGCCCCATGAAAGTTAGATGGGTCTATGAATTTAACTAAGCATCACTGTCCCACAATACCATAAAATCTGCGAAATTATATAATCACTTAATCACAATAAAGAATTTACAAAAATAAAATAAAGTGCAAGTGGAGTTCATATTTTTAGAATGGGTTTTGTTCAAGTCTTCTTGTGGTTCTGCTGCAGTCTGTGTACTCTCATCTGAGGTAATCTCCCAGGATTAAATGTGAAATCCATGATGTATGTAAAGCCAGTGCAAATGGACCTCAGCTCATGTGACCTTACACACACACACACACACACACACACACACACACACACACACACAGAGCTAAATAATAAACTAACAACTACCTGCTCATCCCCACCACCCCCTCCAATCTGAGAGGTTCTGTCCTTAGAACAGGCCTGCTTTAGCTGGATAAACTTTCTTAAGGATGAGGAGAGAAAGCTATGTGTGTACAAAACCACACATTTCTGTGATGTCTTTGGGGATAGCCTACCCCCCCTCCAGGCCTCTTTTGCTAAGATTCCAAGCACACTCCTCCTAAATCTACTGCATGGTTGACAACCAGCAATGAGCTTTGCTGCCGGTCCCTCCCCACGCCCCTGCCTCCGAGGTCCATTGGCTGGGCTTGGCTCTCTTTTCAGTTCATTGCCAAGAGTGGAGTTAAGGGGGTCACACTTCACTACTTCAGCCACTGCTGGTGGGGGCTGGTGCTGCACAGGCCACAGGGCCATCCATCAAAGCAGGGCCTCCTGAGGAATGCAGGATGCCAGCTCCCCCTGCCAGCCCACCTCTACCAGTCCAGCTTTGGAGCTCGGTTAAGGGGGTGACCTACACGCACCTCCACTGGCCCCCACAGTCCCTGCATGATTGTCAGGGGGAGTGAAAATGGCTCTTACACTCTGCAGCATGAAGAAAAGAACCCATCTTCTCTCCAGGAGAGGAGAAACATATGGCAGCTTTGGGAGGAGCTGATCCCTGTGACATTTCAAAGTCACCAAAATCTACTGCATCCTCTAGGGTGAGGGAGAGCTGTACTGTGGAACCATACGATCTCTGCTAGACAAAAATGAAATGAAATGAATAGAAGAAGAGAAAAGAAAACCACAGAACTGCCTGCACAAGTGCAGGGAATTCTGGATAAGACCCCCGTACATAGTTGCCCAAAAAGGTCACTTTTTGTCAGGAGCTCATAAGGAAGAGATAGGTTGGGATATTTTTCTCTTAATCCTCACAAGTTACTGAAGTCCTGCCCCAAATTCATCCTAATGAAAGTCTGCTCAGCTTTCAGGAAGAAAGACTTCAATCTATGTGGAGAAAACACAATTGTAGTCCTTGTACTGTGGAAATACATTGCCAGCCCCTCCATCAGCTCTCCAGGTTCTGCTATGTGGAGTTCAGCAGAACATGGGGACCCCACCAAAGAAGCACCCCATCTTTGAGTCAGTAGCCTCTTCAAATCTCAGCCTTGCCTTGCTTCTTTAGGATTTTAAAGTATTTTAAACCTATGTACAGTCACATGTATGTATGTTATACATAGCCTATGTGAAGCTAAATGTATAAGCATACTTTGTGTATCATCTGTAGACATACTAAGCATGTGTATATTATATACTTGCATATATTATACATACACATACATATATGCATGTGGTGTGTATATACACACATACGTATGTGCACACATGTGTGCATATATACCTATGTGTAATGTATATGTGCATACATGTGTGATACATGTATGTACTGTGTGTCTGTATATTTATATGGATACATATACTTATAGATGTATATGCACGTGTATACACATACATGTGCATATACGTATATATATGTATATATTTGTACATACAATATATGCAAAAAAATAATATACACATACACAGAACCATATGCATTCATATACAGTGTTTTCCAAATGTCACTCTCCCTGGTAACTCCATCACAAATACCTATGTACCATTATCCAGGCTATATTAACTGAATGATTTTTCAAGCTGATTATTTTGTGGATGTTTGTGGGGCCTTGAACTCAGAACCTCACACTCTCAGTATTTTTTTAAGGCTGGTGCTCTATAACTTGAGCCATACCTCCGCTTCTGGCTTTTTGCTGATTAACATGGATTTGTCTGTCCCAACTGGCTTCAAACTGAGATCCTCAGATCTCAGCCTCCTGAGTAGCTATGATTACAGGCATGAGCCACCAGCTCAGGCCTCCAACTGATTTTTAAAAGATAATTATAAATGACAAACCAGTATCACCTGCTATCACAGAGGGACTATTAGAATGAGTAAGAACAAAACAATATCATTAACTGCTAACTAAATTGTTGCCCAAGTAAATGCCTTTTCTGTTGAACAGAGTAAATTAGCATATATTTAGCTACAATATTCTTTCAGCTCCTGGAAAGACTAAAGAGAGCTTGACAGGAAATGAGTTTCACTTCCTGGTTCTCAGCCCATGAACCACTAAAATCCCTCCTCTCTCCCTGTTGGGCTAAGGCCCACACTTCAGGAAAGCCGTTCTAATTATGTGGAAACTTAAGAGTGGTCTGGCTTTTGTGGCGGTCGTTTTGCTTTCATTTTTCCCATCTCAGGGAAAACAACAGCATTTTGCCTGTCCCTGTCATATTCTTTTAGCACCAGTTCCACAAGTCATTGGGTTTAGCGGCCCAGCACAGGCCCGGCTTGAACTGAGAGCAAATAAATTCCACTGGATCTCTCCTTTCTTTCTTCCTTTTCATTTTCCTGGAAGCAATCTGATGGACTTTTACATGTGTATATAAATCCAAATATATGAAACAACATGAAAACCTCTTAGAGCTGACATGAGATTCCCTCAAAAAGTTTAATGACACTGTTTTTTATACAAAATATTCCATACCCCACCAGCCATCTACCATCCACCCAGCAGACAATCCTGAGAACAAGTAACTTCTTTTTTTTTTTATTGTAAAGATACTATATAGAGCGTTACAGTTACATGAGTGAGGTAATGAGTACACTTCCTCTTGAACATTGTTACCCCCTCCATTGTTTTCCCCCTACCATCCCTTCCCTCCCTACCTTCCCCGAGGTTCTTTTTTTTTTTTTGATTGTGATTAAGTGATTACATAATTTTCAGAATTTCACAGTATTGTGGAATAATGATGCTCATTTAAAGTCACAAGTTCATTCTAACTTTCCTGGAGCAATTGTCTATCACAGTCTATAACATATAACAGTGTTCACATGTTATACACCATACATGTGATCAGCAGCATGGGGATATTTAGTAGTGGTTCGACCAGATGAGTGGGAGTTCTTTGTTTCTTAAGTCCTGTTAGTTTTGTCGTATCACCTAACATTTTGGATTTAGCATCCACTTATCAGGGAGACCATGTACCGTTTGTCTCTTTGCTCTTGGCTTACCTCGCTCAACATGATTCCTTCTAGCTCCATCCATTTCCCTGCAAATGCCATTATTTTGTCATTTCTAATGGCTGCATAATATTCCATTGTGTATAGATACCACAATTTTTGGATCCATTCATCTGTGGTGGGGCATCTGGGTAGAACAAGTAACTTCTATAGCTCCATTTTACAGATGTCACAGACCATCATCTAGACATTTAAAAATAAATCTGATTTTACCCTTCCATCTTAGTCTCTTCTACTTTATTTGTCTTATTTGTCAGTATTGAGGACTAAACTTGGGGCTGCCTGCTTTCTAGGATGATGCTTTACCACTTGAGCCATGACTCCAGCCCATTACCCCATTATTTTATTTCATTTTCTAAACTTCAAAAAGTTGGACAAGGGAGTGACAAACATGCTTCCTTTTTTTGTTTTTTTTAATAATTGTATTATTGTTAGGTAGCTGGACAAAGGGACTTTCAACACATCAGTTTATTAGTACAATGCATTTTGATCAATGTCACTCCTTCCATTGTTCTCCATCTTTCTCAACCCCACCCATCCCCCCTCAATTTACCTACTTGCGTTTTCACATATAGACATTGAATATTGAATATTGACTGAGTTCTCCCCACCTTCATTCATCTACCTCCCCTCCTTCAGCGTTACCTTTCCCGTGCTTCTCCCTCTTCCCACCTGCCCCTCCATTCTAAAGACATACTAATTCACTGGCATCAGTGGCTCCTGCCTGTAATCCTAGCTACTTAGGAGGCTGAGATCTGAGGATCAAGGTTCAAAGCCAGCCCCTGCAGGAAAGTCTGTGATTATTTCCAATTAAGCACACACACACACACACACACACACACACACACACACACACACACACACACACACACACACACACACACGCGCGCGCCAGAAGTGGGACTGTGGTTCAAGTGGTAAAGTGCTAGCTTGAGCAAAAAAGCTTAGGGACAGTGCCCTGGCCCTGAGTTCAAAACACAGGACCAGCACTTAAAAAAAAAAAAAAAAAGATACCCTAACTCAAAGCCAACCCAAGTGATTAAATTTCAGATTCTCAAAGCTTTTGCTTTGGAATAAACTGGGTTAACTGGACTCACATCTCTCCTATGAAAAAAAATTTTTTTTAAGTTGTCCTGCCTTCCAGTATCCCCATTAAACATTATATCCTCCAAAATTCTTCATAAAATTATATCAGTTCATCTTGGGTAACTCATCTCAGAGCTCTTTCTCTTTTTTTTCTTTTTTGGTTTGATTTTCTGAGCCCCTAATCTGAACTAAGGTTATAAATCAAAGGCAGAAATCTCCAATATACTTTAGAACATTTGTAGAATACTTGTTCTGTGTTTCTTGGCCCTAGAGTCTCCAACACTAGGTTCATTGTATTACACAATCAATAAATGCTCTGCACAGAGGAGAAAAGCGATGGGCCTATCATCTCTCTTCCAGCAGCTTCCCAATCTACCTTCTGCTGGGATAACCTGGGGACTGAGAATTCATTAAAGCAACACCAAATTCTGTGAGCATTTCCCCTTCTCCAAGGACCTTCTTTAAAAAAAAATCACAAAACAGGAAGTTCCAAGCCATTAAAATTCACCAGTATATTTGCTTGAAAAGTCTTTTGGAACAACAAAACAGTACATGTCTATCCAGGCAAGCAGACTATTATAAAAGCAGATGTTTCACTCACTTCCACCTCAAAGAAACACATTGGCAACTTAGTGAACATCCTCTGGCCATTAGCAGTGATATAACTCCTTATATTCTTATTTATCTCAGACTTGTACTTGTACATGAGGGTGTGTGTGTGTGTGTGTGTGTGTGTGTGTGTGTGTGTGTGTGTGTGTGTGTGTGTGTGTGTGTGTGTGTGTGTGTGTGTGTGTGTGTGTGTGTGTGTGTGTGTGTGTGTGATGAATTAGAAAGAACAAACATCTGGTGGTTGAGCCACTCTCTTGTCTCTCTAAAACATCAGCCCCCAGGGGTGGGCAATGGATGAAGGGTGTTTGGAGAGGAGGTGTTTTCTCATACCTGGGTTATGTTCCTGATTAAGAATTGCCAACGCCTATTCCCCATGAAGAGTTCCTAAGTCACCCACACTCTCCAGCTAAGTAGACCAACCCCTGGGAAGATAGTCCCCAACAATTCCCAGCATCCAAAGACAGGACCTGCTTTTGCCTTTTCCATTATGTCTGAGGCAAAGTGACATGTTTCAGGTATTCCAACACAAGAGAGGCAAAGATCGGAGGCCCAGACTGTTAGGTTTTTAAAAAGAGGTAGCCAAGTAAGAACAGCACCACGCACGTGGTATTCAGGTAAGGAGTAGGTTTATTCAGTAGACCTGCTGGGATCAGGCAAGGTTGGCACTCCACGTGGCTGGGAAAGGCCTGGGAAAGAGAGAGAGCTGAGAAAGAGAGGAAAGAGCTAGAGCAGAGAGAAAGCAGAGAGAATTAGAAAAGAGCAGCCAGAGAGCAGAGAGAGAACAGAGAGAGCTAGAAAAGAGCAGCCAGAGAGAAGAGAGAGCTAGAAAAGAACAGAGAGAGAGCGTCTGGGCCTGGGCTAGGCCTTATCTAGGGTATGGGTAGAGAAAGTTCAGATGTGACCTCAGCAGATGCAGATGTGACCTCTTCCAGGTGTCCCAGTTGCCTAGGTAACGCAGGTACTGGGTGGAGACTTTGCTGCAAGGAGGGTGGAGTCTGCTGGCCATCCAGGAGCGTACCTTACACAGACCAAGAAGAACAAGGAAAAATGAAGAAACAGACAGGGAAAATAGTCAGACAGGAAACAAAGCCAGACAGAAAAAGGTCCACAGTTGTGACACTGAGCAAACGGAAGAAAAGGCTGGGTGCCAGTGGCTCACACCTGTAATCCTAGCTTCTCAGGAAGCTGAGATCTGAGGATCAAGGTTCAAAGCCAGCCCAGGCAGAAAAGTCCATGAGACTCTCATTTTCTATTAACTATCAGAAAAAGCCAGAAGTGGAGCTGTGGCTCAAGTGGTCTAGTAGTGCCAGACTTGAGGAGACAAAAAGAAAAAAGTTCAGGGGCAGCACCTAAGTCCTGAGTTCAAGGCCCAGAACCAGCACAGTAAAAGGAATGGAGAGGCAGCAAGAAAAGAGGTGGTTGGTGTCCACAGCACCATGCTGCCAGTTAGAGAAGCCATCGTGCAGAAGTGGGTAAGCCAGGCAGCTGGTCTGAGCACAACCACTCTCCACAACAACAGCACTGAAGTCCCATGGCAGCATTATTATGGACGGGGAGGGAAACTACTGACTGAGCTAAACTTTGGCTCTCACAAAATTAATAGGGGCTTATTCATTAAGCTAAATCCCGAACACACACACACACACACACACACACACACACACACACACACACACACGTGCACGCACGCACACTTTTGCTGGTAACAAGATAAACAAGTTTCATTCACCATCATGAATAAGACAGGTTTTATACTTATGGCAAAGGCTTTTAGATCATGCTTGGTCCTATTTTGAGAGATAAGAGTCAGTACTGGGGTTTGAACTCAGGGCCTTATGCTTGCTAGACAGGTGCTTTACGACCAAGCCAGACCTCCAGTCCTCTACCCGATAACTTTTTTAAGCTAATATGTTCCTATGGGAGAATCATAAGTAGTTTTATTAAAGTCGCTATTAACCACCTTTTCCTACTACTCCAAGGCCTTTCATTTCAGCAGCTAAGCTAACATGATGCCCAAGTTTTGTTGGTAAGAGAAATGAAGACAAACAGCCAAAGATAAGAAGGCCCCAGCTCTAGTCAACCTTGTTCGCTCACTCTCAATACCACTGCCACCCAAGTAGACCTAGGATTGTAAGGCAGCCAGACAACACTGGGATTTGAACAAAGGGCCAAGGGGTCTCTTTTTAAAATGTCTGCTAGGGGCCCTGCAAAGCCAGAATTTAACCTTACGCTACTGGGGTAATGTTCCTTTGGGAGTACTTAAACTTAAATTACTCTTAAATCACTCCTGTGTGCTGGACACACCCAACTCTTGGCAGGGAACCAGACAGCCAGGGAGGGATAGGCCGCCCAAGACCTACTGTTCAAACCTGAACTTGAAACGCTTCGCAATCCTAAAAGTAAACACAGCTTCTTAATCATTTCTTTTTTTTTTTTAATTTTAAATCATCTGCTTCCTCTATCTCTAGCCCCTTGTTTTTCTGTCTGGTCATTCCAAGTTGAAGTGAGAAGTGAAATGCTAGTCCAGGATTTGGGATGGGTGCTGCAGCAGGGGTTGGGGCAGTACAGAAATGCTAGAGGAGCACTTCAGTCCCTTCCCTGTTCCCAGAGCACAGCACCAGGGCCAGGTCGCTGCTCTACCACTCACATGGCTGGGCCTCTATGCCTCTATCTATAAAGATGAGGAGCAACATCTAACTCTTAGGCTATTGTAGAATTAAATTAGCTGGTCCATAAAAGGGCCTAGAACAATGTTTATTAACTATTGCTGTTCCCATTATTATTCTATCATTATTACTTCATGTTATTCCCATTATTATTCTATCATTATTCCTTCATTTATAGGCAAGTATTATCTCCTCCTATGGTAAATACACACACCCATCAGCTCCAAGCTACTTGTGTAGCCTTATCTCTCACTTCTACCTGCCATATACCATACCCCTGTAACAAAGGAGATGATTTGTCATTTCCTATTCAGATCTTATAGTTCTCCAACTCAGCTCTTACACTATTCTCCACATTCCCCATCTCCTATGTTTCTATCAAAAATGCATCTAACTGGGCACCAGTGGCTCCCATGTAGAATACTAACCACTCAGGAGGCTGAGATCTGAGGATCATGCTTGAAGCCAGCCTGGACAGCAAGGTCCATGAGACTCTTATTTCCAATTAATCACAAAAAAAAAATCCAGAATGGAGCCAGAATGATAGAGAGCTAACCTTGAGTGAAAAAACTAAGGGACAGCATCTGGCAGTGAGTTCACACTGCAGTACCAGCAAAAAATAAATAAAAGGGCTGGGAAGGTGGCTCCGTGGCAGAGTGCTTGCCTTGCATGCATGAGGCCCTGGGTTCCATTCCTCAGTACCACATAAACAAAAAAAGCCAGAAGTGGCACTGTGGCTCAAGTGGTAGAGTGCTAGCCTTGAGCAAAAGAAGCTCAGGGACAGTGCCCAAGCCTCTAAGTTCAAGCCCCAGGACTGGCAATAAATAAATACATAAATAAATAGGAAGAAGAAAGACTGCATCTAGACAAAATGCAAAAAAAAAAAAAAAATACACCAGAAGCTCACATTTGTTATCCTAGCTACTCAGGAGGCTGAGATCCAGAGACTCAAGATTTGAAGTCAACTCCCAACAGAAAAGTCCTCCATATTCCATCTCCAATTAACCAGAAAAAACCCAGGTTGCACGCATGGTTCAAGTAGTAGAGCACTCACCATGAGCAAGCAAGCCAACAGATCATGAGACCTTCAGTTCCAATCACTGGCACCAAGAAACAAAAAACAAAAACAAACAGTGGATCCCTCTTTCAAGTCCATATCATATGCTGCACATTCTAGCAGCACAAATTTCCAAATATTCACCGAGTGTGTAAAATTCACTGTCTCCAGTTCATCATGGAAGAATATGATCTCTAATTTCTCTTATGACATGCCTTCCAAGCCCTTCCTAATCTACTTCATCCTCCTTTCAGATGCTCTGTCAGTATTCTTTATCAAAAGCAAGATACTTAGAAATGCTCTGACTAATCCAGACTAGAAATGGGTGGATCACTTTCATAATTAATTTATTTCTTTATTGCACCCTAATATAATGCCAGCTTTACGGGAGCGACATCATTTCTCTATTCATCTATAGCTTCTGTTCAGCTCATTGCTTTGCACTTCAATTCGCTGTCCAGCCATCCTATAACTGTGCAATTAATTTTTTGTAAACCTGAATGAGCAGTTCAGCATTGGTGACTGGGCAGGCGCCCGGCAGGTCTCAGAACCGATCAAACAGCATACTTTGTTATCAATTTCACTGAAGTCATCAGAAAAGCTTGAGACGCTTTCTATCTGCATCATAGATACCAAAGTGAAGTAAGACAAGAGCCAAAGACTGCAAGCCACTCTTCAGCCGCACTAGCATGCCAGACACAACAGACCTTTACAGCTGTCTAACTCACTCATCCCACATTCCCAATCTTATCCACAAAGACATCCTGACACATCATAAAATGCTTTCCTAAAACTGGAGTAAGCCATGTCTATTCTATCTCCCAGCACAAACCTTTCCTTATGAAGACTAAAGTCATATTTCTATGACCAACATCTAATTGTCTCTCACCAGTTTTATTACTTTTTCTAGAGAACAATCCAAAGCAATGCCTAGATATAGAAAGAAGAAATAAGAGGCTGATAGGGAAGATTGGCAATGCAAGGAGGAATAGCCCAGAAACCTCAACTTACCCAGGATGTTTGTGCTGCTGGAACTAAGACCTTGATGAACTTCTAGATAAGATACCGCCACTCCTCAGCCATTTGTAACTTCCAGTAGGAGAAAACACATCCTGGAACCTTTAGACTTTTGATGGTTCTTTGGTGTGTGTGCTGGTCTTGCAGCTTGAACTCACAGCCTGTGCACATCTTGAGCATTTTTGCTTAAGGCTCCCATTCTGCCACTTGAGTCACAGCTCCAAGTCTAGCTTTTTGTGGGGGAGGGTTAATTGGAGATAAGAGTCTCATGGACTTTCCTGCCCTGGCTAGCCGTGAACCATAATCCTCAAATCTTAGCCTCCTGAGCAGCTAAGATTACAGGTGTGAGACACTTGCACCTGGCTCACTTTTGAACATTGTTAATCCAATCTCTACTTGGCCTTCCACCTGTATCTGCTAAGCCACAGAGCAGACTAGAAAATGCTATCATCTCCTAGACTCCACTTCTGGTAATTCTGAAGAAACTTTAGTCATACTAATGCTACTTTCTGCCTTGGAACTTCTATCTACCAAGAAAGACTTCCCCATGAAAGACACAAACCTTCCATGCTCCAGCACAAAGAATAGCCTCTGAGTAGGACAAATGGTCTTGTGTGGCCATACCTGGCCCAACCTCTAGATTGTGGTCTATTCATTTCTAAATATACTATAGTAACAAGCCTGCAGAAATGCCTTCTATACCCATGAATTCATAGGCCCAGTCTTCCCCCTTTGCAGCTGGGCTGGCCTTTTCATGTGCAATTTAGGACACAGCATATGTGACATACATAGCCTCACTTCATGGCTAAGCCACACAAAGCCTTGCAGGTGGAGAGGCCACAATTCTCTGAGAAGCTACAAGCAACCACTCTGATCAGAGGTTGCCTCCACTGGGCCCATAGCAGAAGCCTGGGTCATTTTGAATGTTAGTCAGCACAGTCGTCTTCTCATTCATGGGGCCCCAGCCAACACCTAACAGGAATCACCCCAGGACAGTCCCAAAAAGCAGCACCCAGGTTAATTCAGTCAACACACAGAACTATAAGAGACAATAATAAACTTGTTTTAAGTCACAAAGATTTGGGTTGGTCTGCTACACAGAAATAAATAACTAGAATCAGACCCAGGTAGAGAGTGGAGAAAGCATAATCTCCTCTTGTTTTTTGTTTCTTTTTCTTTATTGGTGCTGGTCATAGGGCTTGAACTCAGGGCCTGGGCACTGTCCCTGAACTTTTTCTTGCTTTAGGCTAGCGCTCTACCACTTGAGCCACCACTTCTGTCTGTTCGGTAGTTTATTGGAGATAAGAGTCTTACAGGGATACAGGTGGACCCATTGCAACAATGAGATGTACAAGATGTTATGTTGAAAAACGAACTTTACAATTCTGGCAACGGGGGGAGAGGAGGAGGCAACAATGCTTGATAAGAAATGTACTCATTACCTTGCTCATGTAATTGTAATCCCTCTGTATGATATTTTCACAATTTAAAAAAAAAGAGAGAGTCTTATGGAGGGGCTGGGAATGTGGTTTAGCTGAAGAGTGCTTGCCTAGCATGCATGAGCCCTGGTTTGATTCCTCAGTACTGGAAAAGGCCGGAGGTGGTACAGTGGCTCAAGTGGCAGAGTGCTAGCTGTGAGCAAAAAGAAGCTCATGGACAATGCCCAGGCCCTGAATTCAAAGCTGTAGGACTGGCAAAAAAAAAAAAAAAGTCTTATGCAGTTTCTTGCTGGCTTCAAACCATGATTCTCAGATCTCAGCCTCCTGAATAGCTAGGATTCCAGGCCTGACCCACCAGTGCCTGGCCTCAAAAACTACTTCATTGTATGCCTGGAAACCCTGAAGACGGTTCTGTGCCCTTGAGGCCTTACAACCTATGTGAACTAGGTTTCAGATATTGTAGCCTTTTGGGTGATTCCAGATATAGAAATGAGATCAAATGAACTCTGGCACTGTGTCTTAGTTCAGACTGTCAGGGATTATCACCTAACAGTAAAATTCTACTTCAAATCCATTTCAAGGCATTACTAATTCAATATATGTGATCTTTCAATTTTAAAAAGTCTGAAATAATTTCTTTAAGTTTTCATCTTAATTGGATAGAGGAGTTACTCCTCATGTTTATAAAGCAATCAATAGGTGTTTACAACCATGGGTTTATAAATCATTTAAAACACCATGCACTCCATAGTATTCCATGCACCTTGTAAGGTAATGAGTATGCAATTGGGGTCAAAGGCCACAAAGCCTCTGTTCTCATGCAGCTGCAATCCAGAATGAGAGATAGACTCTACAAAGTAAACAAAACGTTACAAGGCTGAATGGAGTACTGTCACAATGAAGAAATAGGGACCAGAGGAATTTCTGATCAAAGAAATCTCTTTAGACATGTATATAATATATAGTTGTATATTATCTAAACATTTATACAAATACATATTTGATGTCATTTAATATATTTTATTAAATAGTATATATGTATATAGATATATAAATATACTTATATATAATCTGAGAGTTGAAAGATAAAAGTATTTCATCCATATCCAAAAACTTCATCATCAAAAGTCCGTGTAATAAGAAATTATATTGAACTCTTATTTTTCTTTGCTTAGCTGGCTCAGGTATTAAGAGCATTAAGAGGATTAAGCCTTCTATTAGCCAAGCACTGGTGGCTCACACTGTGGCTACTCAGGAGGCTGAGATCTGAGGATTGAGGCTTGAAGCCAGCCTGGGCAAGAAAACCAGGAAGACTCATCTCTAACTAATCACCAAAAATTCAAACATGGAGTTGTGGCTCAGGTCATAGAACACTAGCCTTGAGTGTAAACGTTCAGTGACAGCACCCAGACTCTGAGTTCAATTCCCAGGACTGGCATCAAAAGAAAACAAAGGCCTTCATTTGGCATTTTTGATATGTCTTAAAGCCTCGAGCCTCCTAACTATTCACCACCTTCTCACTCCTCTGCTTCATGTTGTTCCTTGTGTTTAGTTCTACCTCTGCACGCAGCCCTCCCGTGTGGCTGTCATTGAGACCCACCTCCTGAGTTTCTCCTCAGCCATCCTGCATGTGACCTGAGTGTCCAACCCTCCCTGGGCCTGAGAAAGAGTGGCCTGCCTCACCCCACACCTGAGCCTTCACCCTCATCTGCTCCTGCAGAGGGGAAACTTGATATTGTCTAAGTAGTCATGGACTCACCAGTCTATAGTTTTCTGAAATTGTTTTCAAATCATACAGACAGTTTGGGTCACCTCAGACAGGCGATGGCAGGCCCACACATCTGCTTCTGCACAAATCAAGGCCTGCCTGACACCAAGCCCCGGCTTCCTGGTGTGGCCGACACGGTTAGTTAAGTCACCTCAACGATATTCACGCCATTCTTCTCCCCTTCTGCTGTGTGGCTGGAATTAACATCTGTGGGAGAGATGGCTGACTGACCCCAAAGAGCCAGGCTCCATTTCATGGTGTAGAGGGGCAGCTGGGAAGCAGAGGCTCTGCCAAGAGATCTTCTCACCCTCCACACTGCCCTAGGCCAAAGAAGGGTCATGTGACCAATTCTCACCAATTGGATGTGAGCAGTTCGCACGCTCCACATTTCTGTTAGCCAAAGAGGGGTCATGTGACCAATTCTCACCAATGGGATGTGAGCAGGCAAAGAGGCCTTTCTGAGCTAAACTAGTTAGGAAGTGACTGTATCTTTCCAAAACTTCCTTCGCTTTTTTGCAACCATTTGTCCATTACAGCATCTAGTTCTCCCACAGTCATAGAACTCCTTCCACAGCTCCAGGGGTAATAAATTCCCTTTATTTTAAAATTTTAAACATTTTTCTATCAATAACTAATATCTTCCAGATGCATTTTATTATACATGAAACTCCTGGATCTATATAAAGGGAATAAATCTAAACGAATTTGTAAAAATCAATCAATTTTGATATCAAGCATAATTCATAGTCATCTAAACCCCACATATTAGGATAGAATGTATCAATGAGTCAATAGAACATTAATAAAAATCCACAAATTCCTGTATTTGTAACAGTCATAATAATTTAGATTATAATGCAGTAACAACTAAGCCCAAAAATTTCATTGACTTATAATATACTTTTACTTTTTGCCAGTGCTATGTGCCTTATTCTGGCTCAACTGAACTTCACCCCTGTCTTCCCTCTGTCATTAGGCTGATAAAATAGCCCCTGCCCCAGGCATTCCTGGTGTTCTGACACAGAGAAGACAAAACACATGCCAAACACTAACACTCCTGTCACATTGGTTGGTCAAAGTAAACCTGGAAGCACAGAGCTGGAAAGTATCATTTTCTCCCAGGAAAAGTACTCAATATCTAATCAATATATTGTTCAAGTTTTCAATTCAAAAAATTATTCTAATGTTTTATTTGAGCAATAAAAGTCTGCCTCAGTACCTAAAGTTGACAAGTCCTAAAATTATCTATTAAAAGAATAAGATGCTAACAAGTAGTCAGACTCAATCTTACTATATATTGGTCCACAGATCAGAATCTAAAAGTTTATACAAGATTGAAAGAGATCAAACTGCCAAAATGTAATTACTGAAAGGCCTTTTCAAAACATTATCCTATACCACTCCCATGTTTTGGGAATTACATAGTAAGAGGCTACTACTTGAGGGAAGAAGTAAATTGTGTGTGTGTGTGTGTGTGTGTGTGTGTGTGTGTGTGTGTGTGTGTGTGTGTGTGTGTGTGTGTGTGTGTGTGTGTGTGTGTGTGTGTATTCCAGTCTGGGGCTTGAACTCAGGGCCTGGGCACTATCCTTTAGCATTTTTTTCTCAGTACTACCACTTTACCAACTGAGTCACAGCTCCACTTTTGGGTCTTTGGTGGTTAATTGCAGATGAGAGTCTCACAGATTTTCCTGCCCAGGCTGGCTTTGAACTGAGATCCTCAGATCTCATCCTCCTGAGTAGCCAGAATTATAGGCATAGCCACCAGTACACAGCCAAAAATTTTTTTACAATGCTTTAATGGAGTCTGAGCATGAATATGCCTACAAGAATGCCCATATAACACAATGGAATTCTATGCCTCCATCAGAAAGAATGACATTGCCCCATTTGTTAGGAAATGGAAAGACTTGGAAAAAATTATATTAAGTGAAGTAACCCAGGCCCAAAGAAACGTAGGTCCCATGGTTTCCCTTATTTGTAATAACTAGTATATGTCTGAGACATGCAGAAATGGTCAGATAAGTTGATGTTAAACAAAATGAACCCCAAGTTAAGGACTCAAATGTTTTTTTTTCTTTCTTGCTATTGTGTCTAACATATTTACAAGATATTTCTTTGTTGCTTTGTATGTCCCTCCCCCATGGTATAACCCCTGCTTTCACTGTATTTGATGTTGGTATAATTTGTGGAGGGGAAGGGAAAAAACAAATTGTTTAAATAGGGATACAGGTGGACCCATTGCGACAATGAGATGTACAAGATGTTATGTCAAAAATGAACTTTACAACTTTGGCACAGGGGGGGCGGGGATAGGAAGGGATTGGAAGGGAAAACAAAGGAGGAGGCAACATTGCTTGATAAGAAAGGCACTCAGGGCTGGGAAGGTGGCTCAGTGGTAGAGCACTTGCCTTGCATGCATGAGGCCCTGGGTTCGATTCCTCAGCACCACATAAGAAAAAAGAAAAAAAGCCGGAAGTGGTGTTGTGGCTCAAGCAGTAGAGTGCTAGCCTTGAGCTGAAGAGTTGAGGGACAGCGCCCAGGCCCAGAGTTCAGGCCCCACAACCGGACCCAAAATAAAAAAAAAAAACGCACTCATTCCCTTCCCCATGTAATTGTAACCCCTCTGTACAGTATTTTCACAATAAAAAATAAAAATTTTTAAAAAAAGAATGCTCATATATCTGCATTAGTCTAATTTTTTTTATCCAGGCCTCTAATATACAGGATAGTGACACACCCTTAATTTTATTAAGGATTACAGAGCAAAATTAAACTAAGGATTTCAAAGTGCTAAGCACAGTACAAAGTGCTGAGCACAATACAAAGTACTTAGCAAAGTACTTATGATCTCATGGAGTTGTTGGCGTGGCTATGAAGTAAGTGGCTGATCTGTCCTGCAGAGCAGAGTTCAATATCCAAGGCCATAGCACCACTGGGTAGCAGACATAGATTTAAGTATGTGCTCTGTTCCCATCAGCTACCCTTCCCGTAAGTCAAAGTAACACCAGAACACACAAGCTCCAATCTCACCAAAACTGTGAAAAGCGGAGACAGCTCATACCAATTTCTCACGCCCCTGGGAAGAGTTCACACACACAGGGGGACAGAGTGCCATGTATAATTCCCAAAGGCCATGAGGCCTTCAGTCAAGTATCTGAAGCCTTGGTAGAGACTTTAAAGGCCTCTGTGGGTAAGACTAGGTGGCACAGGCTGGGCGCTGGTGGCTCATGCCTGTAATCCTAGCTACTGAGGAGGCTTGAGCTCTGAGGATCATGGTTCAAAGCCAGCCCGAGCAGGAAAATCCGTGAGACTCTTATCTCCAATTAACCACCAGAAAACCAGAAGTGGTGCTGTGGCTCAAGTGGTAGAGCACTCGCCTTGAGCTGAAGAGCTGAAGGACAGCTCCCAGGCCCAGAGTTCAAGCCCCACGACCAACCAAAGGAAAAAAAAAAAAAAAGAATAGCTGGCACAGAAGAAGCAGAATTCTCCCCAAATAGAGTTCCCTGGGAGGTCCTGCCTAGGTCGGCAGTGAAGGAAGAGAGGATAGTGGCAGAAAGAGAAGGGAAATCGTTGTGGGATGCTGAAAGCCTCATTTGGTCCACAATCCAGACCAGAGTTGGCTTAAAGAGTCAGGGTGTAAGAATAAAGAGGCGGGATGATAGCATGGTGGGAAGCCGGGAAACACCTGGAGAGTCTGAGAGAAAAATTAATCCGTGTCCCTATTGTCCTCTGTCAGCTGGGGACACCGATCTGGATGAGTTGGCACTTCTGGAGCCTTTAACCCCACTGAGTCAACTCTGTCCTGTCAGCTTTGTGCCATCTGATGTTCGAGTTCCTGTGAAGAGATTTGGCACTGCTCACAGATGATATCCCTCCATGATGTGTGTGTGTGTGTGTGTGTGTGTGTGTGCGTGTATGTGTGCGTGCGTGTGCATGTGTGTGTGTGTGTGTGTGTGTGTGTTGGTACTGAGCTCAGCACCTGAGTGCCATCCCTTAGCTTTTTGTTCTCAAGGCCAGCACTCTACCACTGGGACTACAATTCTTTGACTTTCCTTTTTTTGCTGTTTAATTGGAGGGAAAAGTCTCACAGACTTTTTCCTGCCCAGGCTGATGTCCAACTATGATCCTCAGACCTCAGCCTCCTGAATATCTAGGATTACAGGCATGAGCCACAGGCATCCAGCTTCTACATACTATTTGCCAGTCTTTTTTTTTTTTTTTTGGGGGGGGGGTCCAGTCGTGGGGCCTGAACTCTGGGCCTGGGCGCTGTCCCTCAGCTCTTCAGCTCAAGACTAGCGCTCTACCACTTGAGCCACAGTCTTTCATTTCCCCTACAGGTTTTTCCTGCATGGATGGGTGTTATCATAAACATTTTCTTCAATAGTGTTAGAAGATCATGGTGGCAGCTTAATACCAATGTGTGTATCTTTTTTTTCATCTAACAACGTATTTTCTAGTGTAGTATGTCTGCACATCAGACATTCTGTGAAATAAGTTTTCTCACTCTCATTTTATAGAAGGGTAAATAAGTTAGGAGCTATTAACAATTTCTCCAAAGTTTCCCAGCCAGTGGTAGAAGAGGCAGAATTGGAGTGTGGGGCTTCTTGACAACATGGCATTGACCTAAGGAAAGAAATTCATAATTACAGAACAACTGTGAGCCTTGGCAAAGAGGAGCACATTGGGAAAGGAGAGGTTCATCTGACAGCTGTAAAATTATTTCAAGGAGAAATGAAGACAAATTGGAATTAAGCGCTCTTTTAATTATACATTTACCAGTGATCTGTCATTGAGAAAGAACTAATACATAGAGTATCAATTTTCAGTAAATATAAATGGCAAAGAAGGCATTTAATGAATTGCAAATGACAGTGTTTCTAAAAGTCATTATCAATCACGACTAAGGGCCTTCCCACTTAGGAATCCTATATTTCATTTCAGCGAAGAATCTAACAGGAATGGCTTGAAGGGGGACAAGATGCTGTGGGTGATGACTGGCGAAGGCAGGTTTGAAAAACAGAGCTCTGCTTCATCCTGTTCAAAGGTAAAGGGAAGACACAGAGAAGGGAAAGAGCTACAAATGGGATTCAAATGGCTGAATAACAAGAAATGGTAAAGAAACTGAAAAAATTTACCAGCTGTAGATTCTTGGGGGGGTCCGGTTGTGGGGCCTGAACTCTGGGCCTGGGCGCTGTCCCTCAGCTCTTCAGCTCAAGGCTAGCGCTCTACCACTTGAGCCAAAGCGCCACTTCCGGCTTTTTTCTTTCTTTTTTTTTTTTGCTTATGTGGTGCTGAGGAATTGAACCCAGGGCCTCATGCATACAAGGCAAGTGCTCTACCACTGAGTCACCTTCCCAGCCCCCCAACTGCAGATTCTTGAGCCAACTAACAACACTAATTTTAAAATGTGACATTTAAAAAAAAAAGAGGAAAAGAAAGAAAATTTGCTCCGAAATGAAGAGCAGCTCAGAGACCAGGGAAAAATGGACAACTGATGGAAAGGAGATGTACCGTATTCATAACCTGCTTCGTCAAATGGCAACTCTTTTTACAACTATTAAAGATCATTTTTAAATTTTGAAAAATAATAAATACAACAAAAATTTCTGAAAGGATTTCACCCTGTTACCTTTGATCAAACTATCTGTGTTTGTCCATATACATACTTTGGAACATTTTCCCTGGTCAGAAGAAATGGCAGAGAGAGAGAGATCAGAGAGAGAGAGAGAGTATTCTTACAACCCCACTGCCCTGTCCCAACATGCTGACCTGAAATTTTGGGGGGCACCAAAAATAACATTGCTACTGTTGTAAATCTGGCAACAGTGGCTCATGTCTGTAAGCCTAGCTTCTCAGAAAGTTGAGAGCTGAAGATCAAGGATTGAAGCCAGCTGCAACAGACAAACCCATGAGACCCATCTCCAAATAACCAGCAAAACAAAATGCCAGAAGTGGAGCTGTGACTCAAGTGGTAGAGCACCAGCTTGGAGCAAAAAAGTCAAGCAATAGCATGAGGCACTGAGCTCAAGCCCCAGTAGCTGTGTACATGCACGCATGTGTGCGAGCACACACACACACAAATTATTGTACAGTCTTAATAACTTGTCCTTGGAGTGCTAGCAAAATCATTGCACATTTAGGTCAGTGTAAAATTAAGGGGATAAGGGCTGATAACCTAACAGCATCTCTCAAAGCTAGGACAGAAGGTTCTAAAAAGAAACATCTGCCATTACAGAAATGAAAAACGAGTCCAAGCTGCAAAGGAACACCTACAAATGGTTTTCTGTAATTGTTCGATCCAATTTAGCCTTTTTCTAATTCAGAAATTACAGAGTCATTTTACCCACTTATACCAGGGTAGAAATGCCTGCAGCCAACTCTAAAGCAAACCCAAGGGCCATTTTTCTCAGCAAGCCTATTCAACTTCTTATTCAAATAACATTGCATATTTATGAAGCTGGAGTCTAATGAAATTAGACTCATCATCAATCTGATTTTGCTAAACTTCCTTTCCACAGAGCTATTAATAGAAATATGTGAGTCCCTGAATTATTAGTGAGATGGTTACTGTCCAAACCCTTTAATGAGTAAATTGGCCCATCTTGTTCCAACTCTCTGGCTTACAAGTCTGTGTTCTGCTATGTCCTTACTCTGTCTTCCTGTCTCTAGCCTCACCACTCCCAGAATCCAAAAGGCAGAAAGTGTGAACGACCAAAATCCAATCCTGTTAGTACTACCATTTCCTTTTGCTTACTCTCAAAACACGTTTCATAAGGAAAAAATAGGTCACTTGCAAAATTATTAAAAGGACCCTTCATCCAAAATCATTCACCAAGTGAACGCTTCAAAAACATTCATAAGGCACCATGACAGCTCTGGCTTGGCCTTGAGCATTCATCCCCAATGAGTTTAAATATTGAGCTTAGCTTGCTTTTTTTTTTTTTATGCTGGGAATGGGACTTGAACTCAGAGCCTCAAGTTCTCCCTTAGTTTTTTTTTTTTTTAAAGCTCACACCTTTAATAGCTACTCAGGAGACTGAAATCTGAGGTTCGAGGTTCAAAGCCAGCCCGGGCAGGAAAAGTCCAATAAACCACTAGAAAACCGGCAGTGGTGCTGTGGCTCAAGTGGTAGAGCACTCACCTTGAGCTGAAGAGCACAGGGACAGCACCCAAGCCCAGAGTTCAAGCCCCAAGACTGACAAAATAAAAAGCTCAGCAAAATTGGTGCTCTGCCACATGAGCCACATCTCTACTTCTGGTTTTGACTAGTTGATTGGAGATTAGAGTCTCATGGGCTTTTCTGCCCACATTACTTTTGAACTCCAGCCCTCAGATCTCAGCTTCCAGAGTAGTAAGGATTACAAGTGTTAGCCACTATTGCCCAGCCAAACATCATTTCTGAGAATAGAAAATAATTATTCAAAATTCTTATAAAAAGCACAACTTTAATCTCTCTTTTAAACCATTGAAACATCTCATCCCTTTGTATCTGGTTTGAAGACTATTCTAAAAATCGTAAAATCCAACTGATAGTTTCAAGGGAACGAAAAAGCAATTAGAGTACGCATCACTGTACCAAGATGTAAAATTCAAGTGAAATTTCTAAGAGGATTTGTACGATGGAGTTAATCAATTTGAAATATATAGTCAAAGCCAAAACTAAAGGAGTTTTCCCCTTCAAGTAGCCAAAGATGAACACAAACAACGAGGTAATAAATCCACATTCACACCTTGTTCCTGGATTCACTCTTACTTTCAATAAGTATACACAATGTTCTGTGTATACACCATAAGTATACACAAAGTATACACCATAAGTATACACAATGTTCTGTGCTCCTTAACATGGGCTGTCTAGGTACCCATCCTTTGAGTTTAGCTAAATCTCTGGAACTAATGAGCACTTTTTTTGTCGGTCATGGGGCTTGAACTCAGGGCCTGGGCACTGTCTTTGAGCTTTTTCACTCAAAGATAGTACTCCAGCACTTTGAGCCACAGCACCACTTCCACTTTTCTGGTGATTAATTGGATATAAGAGTCTCACAGACTTTCCTTCTTGTCTTGACTTCAAACTGTGATCCTCAGATCTTAGCCTCCTGAGATGCTAGGATTACAAGCATGAGCCACCAGCACCCGGCTCTAGTGAGCACCTTGTATACTCAGGTGCAACTGAACCTACCAAGACAGTCCAACAACAACTAATGAGTTTATGTAACGAATTTTTGTGTATATGGAAGAGTGTGACTAATAACATTGATTAAAACCAGCCAGGCATAAGGGACACTAGCATTCCACATCCAAACTATCTTAAATATAGCTTAAGCTGTGCCTAAAAAGCTACTCTTCTATTTTTGTGTTTGTTTGCTTTATTCTATCTGGCAGACACATCTATTACTTTTTTTTAAGATTTCATCTGCTTGCTTGTCTACATACCTTTCTCTAGAATTCCCAGTACTCAGTTTATATGAGAAGGTTGAAATAAGATTTATAGCGAGGATTCTAGAAAGACAAAAGACAGGGGCTTGGAAGGTGGCTCAGTGGTAGAGCGCTTGCCTTGCATGCATGAGGCCCTGGGTTCAATTCTTCAGCACCACATAAGCAAAAAGAAAAAAGCCGGAAGTGGTGCTGTGGCTCAAGTGGTAGAACACTAGCCTTGAGCTGAAGAGCTGAGGGACAGCGCCCAGACCCAGAGTTCAGACCCCACGACCAGACCCCCCCCCCAAAAAAAAAGAAAGAAAAAGAAAGAAAGACAAAAGACAAAAGCAGCTAGTAATATGACAGTGCTGTCTCACAACACACATGCTCAGGTTGTTGTTGTTGTCAAACCTGAAAAACATTCTCATTTCCTTAGAAATAGCCACCAGATCAAAATGATCAAAAAAAAAAAAAAAATGTCACAGCCAGTCACCAGTGTCTCACACCTATAATCTTAGCTGGTCAAGAGGCTAAGATCTAAGGATCACAGTTCAAAGCCAGCCTGGGAAGACACATCCATGAGACCCTTATCTCCAATTAACCAGCAAAAAGCAGAAGTGAGAGTATGCTTGAAGTGGTAGAGCCTTGAGCAAAAAAGCTAAGGGACAGTGGTGTTTAGGCCCTGAGTTCAAGCTCTAGTACAAGGAAGGAAGGAAGGAAGGAGAAAGAAGGAAGGAAGGAAGGAAGGAAGGAAGGAAGGAAGGAAGGAAGGAAGGAAGAAAGAAAGAGAAAGAAAGAAAGAAAGAAAGAAAGAAAGAAAGAAAGAAAGAAAGAAAGAAAGAAAGAAAGAAAGAAAGGAAGGAAGGAAGGAAGGAAGGAAGGAAGGAAGGAAGGAAGGAAGGAAGGAAGGAAGAAGGAAGGAAGGAAGGAAGGAAGGAAGGAAGGAAGAAGGAAGGAAGGAAGGAAGGAAGGAAGGAAGGAAGGAAGAAAGAAAGAAAGAAAGAAAGAAAGAAAGAAAGAAAGAAAGAAGGAAGGAAGGAAGGAAGGAAGGAAGGAAGGAGGGAGAAAGGAAGGAGAAAGAAAGAGAGGGAGGGAAGGAAGAAGAGGGAGGGAGGAAGGGAAGAAGGGATGCAATCTCCAGAGCCTTCATCTTTAAACCAAGGCAAAAATATCCCTCCTGGGTGTGAGGATAGACTAGTCAGTCAGGCAATGAATACTCAATCATCTTTACCAGAGCACTTCTTCTTGTTCTAAATGATCTCCATTGAAGCCACAGCAGAGTGTTCAGAGTTTCGTGTCTTGCCAAAGGATATCATATTGATGAGGAAAGTCAGGATTCAACTCCCTGGAAAGCATCATCCTCCCCTCCCCCCCCAAAAAAAAATTCCCATGGTGCCCAAAATTATATTTTTGAGATGATCACACCTAAGAAAAAAATAACAACCTATCTTACAGGTGGGGATGGCTTAAAACACTTCAGAGAACATTCTCCTCAGGAAAGCTATGAGTCATGGTGATGTAAGAGCAGCGAGATGTGATGAGCCATCAGGCCGCTCATTCTGAGCATGGTGGAAGGAAACAAGTGACATTCTACGCCCCGCCCCGGCAGTCCACAGGTCCTGGCCAATGCCAAAGATTCACTCTGAAGATTGGCTAAGACACAACCTGCTGTACTGCACTGGATAGTAGATTATGTTCTTTTCTTAAGGGCAAAACCTTGGTGACTGAGATCACCACCACTTAAGGGCAGGAAGAGATATGACAGACAGATCCTCAGGCCTTTGTGAAACCAGAGCTCCATAACCTTTTTTTGTTTGTTTGATTTTTGTGCTTGTTGGTTCGTTTTGTCGGTCATGGGGCTTGAACTCTGGGCCTAGGCGTTGCCCCTGAGTTCTTCGGCTCAAGGTGAGAGCTCTACCACTTGAGCCACAGCGCCACTTCCGGTTTTCTGACGGTTAATTGGAGATAAGAGTCACACAAACTTTCCTGCCCGGGCTGGCTTTGAACCTGGATCCTCAAATCCCAGCCTCCTGAGTAGCTAGGATTACAAGGTATTAGTCACCAGTGCCCAGCTTCCCATAATGTTTTTACCTTGACATTTCCCATCCGCTTTATGATCCATCTCCCCAAAGTAGTATTTAGTCAAAGAAACATAGATACAATACTGCTCCCTAAGTCAAACACCCAGTGCTCTCATGTTTTAATATTTCATCGACAGAATGCTTGAGGATTAACATCATATTCATTTAGGCAAATGAGTAGTTTTCATCCAGGATTCCGGGCTGTACCCAGCAACAAGATGTTGGATGTGCTGATTTCTATGCCAACCTCATGGCTAGAACATTGGCTTGGACCCATGCATACGGCTCAACAAGATGTTGGCAGAAAGAATTGGAAAAGAAAGCCATGTGTGTTTTTTATCTTATGACTTCTGTTTGACAAACAACAAAAATCACACATGGGCCTGAGAAATGAGCCACTTCTCCAAGATTATGTCAGTTTCCAGGTAACATTATCTTCAGTTGGACAAAAAACTGAATACATAACTTTGGAAATCATGAAAATTTCAGTACAGAGCTACAAGTGGCAGAGGGGCAGAGGAACCTTTTTGACATCCTCCAAAACATGTTCTTGACCAGTGATGAGAAAGGCGAGAGAACGATTGGAGGAATACAATACGCCAGTGGTGAGCATGGAAGAGTTCTTTGCTATCCACAGACCCATGCTAAGGGACAGATGCCAGAAATGCATCCTCACCTTACTAGGTTATTACGATAAGCATTTCCTTGCAAACATGGAACTACTTGACTGTGCATCGTATTCCCTTATATTTGCTGGGCACTGGTGGCTCACACCTGCCTAGCTACTCAGGAGGCTGAGATCTGAGGATCACAGTTTGAAACCAGCCCAGGCAGGAAAGTCTATGAAATTTTTATCTCCAGTTAGCCACCAAAAACCCACTAAAGCCCTGAATTCAAGACCCAGGACACACCACACACATACACACACACACACACACACACACACGCACACACACACACACATACACACACACACACACACACACACACACACACAAATTCCCTTTCTACTGAAAGCTCAGTAGATAAATTTAGAAATGTCTTAGGACACAGTCAATCCATGTGAAACTTTTTTTGCAGTGCTAGGGTTTGAATCCAGAGTCTCATACTTGAAAAAATATGCTTTTACCTCTGAGCCATGCCCCTGTCCTTTTCTTTGTCAGTTGTGGCACTGTCCCTGAGCTCTTCTTGCTCAAGACTAGCTCTCTACCCCTTTGAGCCACAGCACCACTTCTGGAGGTTACTTGGAGATATGTCTCAATGGGCTTTCCTGCCCTGGCTGGCTTTGAACCGAGATCCTCAGGTCTCAGCCTCCTGAGTAGCTAGGATTGCAGGCGTGATCCACCAGCACCTAGCACCTCCTTCTTTTGTTTGTTTGTTTGTTTGCCAGTCCTGGGTCTTGAACTCAGGGCCTGGGCACTGTCCTTGAATTTCAAGGCTAGCACTCTACCACTTAAGACACAGCACCACTTCCAGCTTTTTCTATTTATGTGGTTCTAAGGAATCAAACCCAGGGCTTCATGCATGCTAGGCAAGCACTCTACCACTAAGCCACATTCGCAGTCCAAGCACCCCTTTTTTGTGTGCTCATTATTTTTAAGATAGGATCAGGCTTCCTGCCTGGGCATGTGTTTAGGCCATGATTCCTGACACTGGTAGGATAATCAGAATGCACCACAGCATCCAACCCTCTCTTCAGAGGAGTCTCCCAAACTCTTTTCCCTAGGTTGGCCTTGAACTGTCAGCACCTAATGCCAGCTCTCAAGTAACCTGGATGGCAGGCATTATCTATTGGCACACACACCACACACACACACACACACACACACACACACACACACACACACACACACACACACACACACACACACACACACACACACACACACACACACACACACACACACACACACACAGCTTAAACAATCTTAAACTTTCAGTCTTAACATTTGAAGTATCTCTTTCTGAGTCTAGGGGAAAGTAGTTGAAGGAACTGTTTCACAAGAAGAGTTGTGACATGAGAGTATTCTGTGTATCACAAAGTACTGTTCAGACCCCTGTGGTTTTGTGGGAATAGGCCTGTTACCCTCGCTCTGTCCTCATCCTGCTGGAATGAAATCACGTGTATATGTCCGCCCTTCCCAGCATACTCTAGTTCCTCAAGGTCAGGAAACAAGTTTGACTTCCCTTTCCATGCTCAGTGTTCAATGTGGTGTTCGCTGTGAGTGTCTTAATATAAAAATACTTCAATACATACTCATTGAACTGGACTGAATGATGGGTCCCGAAATTTAATATGTTTTTCTGATGCTGCTGTGTAAATCAAACACAGAAGTGTGACTTCCTCCATCTATAAAGAAGACACACAGACACGTAAGCCCTCATTCCTCCTCTGTAGAATTAGATGTGCACGTGGGTATGGTAAATGCACTCCATAAACCTCAAATGAGGCTTTTTTCAGGATCTAGGTGCTGCTCTTTAGTTTTATGACTCAAGGCTGACACTCTACTCTTTGAGTTACACACAGCTCCATTTCTGGCTTGTGTGGTGCTTTGGAGATAAGAAGCTCCTAGATTTTCTGGCCCACAATCCTCCTAGCCTCCTAAGATTAGCTAGGATTACAGGCATGACCCACAGGTACCTGGCTGAAATGAGTTTTATCTGTAACATTTACAGGTGTTTGCTTCTGCCAAAAACTAGAGAATCAAGCAAATGGGAATGCCTGCCATTTTCCAAGTGTCCTTCTCACTTAACTCTCTTAAAATGTCACCTCCTCGGAAAGATCTTCCAGTCATCTTTCTGTTCTCTAGCAAGTTACTCTCTTTACATCCTTCATACCACAAGACCATGTGTGGAGGTTTGGGAATCCACACATCCATCCACTCAAAGATGTCATGTGGTTCCATGTGATCAGGAAACTTGGCCAGGATGTTACCTACTTCTTGCTGCACCCCACCCCCACCCTACCCCCCAGAATTGCAAGTGACTGGTAAATAGCTGTTGAATGCATGAGTGGGTGATAGCTACCAAGAGCAAGAGTTCCCAAGAGTCTTCAACAACAACAAAATCTTATCCACATTAACATGCAAGTCAGTTAGTGAAGTAGGCCAAGGCCTCCACATCTGACAGGAATTAAGAGAAATGAAGAATGGTGTTATTTTCCAATGAAAGATCCCAGACATATGACACGGCACTGAAGCTTGTCAGGCATGTGGCCTCACAATGTTAACAAAATATTTGAAGAAGACAGAGAGCCATGGAACACAGTACTGCAAGCTTATGAAACCATTTTGTAGTCACTGCAAACCAGAAAACAAGCACATGGTTATTTTGTCTCTATTATAACACATGGTCATGAGCATGAATCTGTCTATCAAATGTTGATAATCAATGTTTTCCGGAAACAAAGTTTCTAGGATTTTGTTCATTGTGCCTTGTGTATTCTAGGCACTCAACAGCAATATACTCAACCAGCTGCTGATGGCTCATGCCTGTAATCCTAGCTTCAGAAGGCTGAGATTTGAGGATCGCAGTTCAAAGCTAGTCCAAGCGAATAAATCTGAAACACTCTTATCTCCAATTAACCACCAAAAAGCTAGAAGGAGAGGCTCAAATGGTAGATCGTCAGCCTTGTAAAGAAAAAGCCAAGCAAAAACAGGTGGCCTCTAGTTCAAGCCCTAGAACTGGCAAAAAGCAAAACAAACAAAACACAGCATTAATTCAATTGATTTACTTTAAATACACTTTGAAAACTGGAAACTAGAAATCACCCCCATGAGACAAATTTAATGCATCTATCAAAAAATATTAATTTGGAACAAATACCATACTACTGTACCCTAAAGAATCAAAATTGCAAACTAAATTGATTTATTAAGAAAATTTATATTACTAAATTTTAATTCCTTGAGTAGAGTCTGTTCAAATCCAATGTAAAATTCCCAGGGTATTTTTAATCTAACATAATCCAATGAAAAAAATAATTCCTAACAGAAGTAAAACTCATCCATTGCTTTTTTATATAGCCTTCTGTGTAAAGAAATAGGCCGGACTAATTTTTTCAGAATTTTTTATATTTAATCAGCAACATCATTGCCAAAGAAAACCACTTTCCAGAAGTCTCTCTATCCTGGTTTAGAGCTTATAATCAAAAACTGGAAGTTTGCATCTGATGGGCTTTAGTGGGTAACATTATATTGTCAAATTTTTATGCTATAATTAAGAGATAGTTTCCATTATGAAAGTTTTCCGGTACTCTGGTTACCCAGTGCCAAAACATTTTCCTATTAAAAAAAATTATCTTTCTGATCCACAGGTTAGAAATTATCGTGTGTTGTGTTTTAAAAGGATATCAAAAATGATTTTAATTGCTTTGGCTAATTCCTGCATATATTTAGTTGCATCCATTGTTTTAAAGTGTATAGTCCAGATCGGGCAATGTGGTTAAGAACGTTCCACACAAACAAGGAAATCACAAAACAATACTAAAACCTTGAAACCCTGACAACTTGCTGATCCAGCTGGGCCTGTGTGTATTGAGTGTGGCTACAGCTTGTTCCAGACAGCAGTAGAACTCAGAAATGGACAATAAACATGAGTCCAGATCATCTGAATGAGCCTGAGGTCTATCACGAGTACATCACAGAGGATCTTACTAAGCCGTACCTTGGCTCTAGACTGAAGCCCTTGATCCTCCAGGGGTAAAGATGCTTGCGGTCTGATTTATCCTGAAAGGCAGAGGCCAACTGCGGAGACCTTCCCGGAGCCTCCAGCCTCCTCCCAGGCCCTCACACCTCACCCTGAACTATAAGACTTCTGTAATGCAGCCATTCCCACTCACTGTCCTTTGGAGTCCTGGCTAGGGGACCATCTCTGTTCTGTTCTGAAACCTACCCAGATGTCATCTGTAGAGACTAGGCTCAATCAAATCTGTTCCATCCAAATGGTAGAGGGACTGACAGCTGCCTTCTAAAAGCATGGGTTAGACTGAGTACATAGTAACCAGAGGAAATGTCTGAGGTGCAGAGTAAGCAAGAAAATAGAAAAAGCAAGTTGTGTCAGGCACCAGTGGCCCACGCTTGCAATCCTAGCTGCTCGTGGGGCTGAGATCTGAAGATCACCTTGAGATGGAAGCCTGAGCAGACAAACCTGTGAGACTCTTATCTCCAATGAACCAGCAATAAACGAACCAGGGATGGGGCTCAAGTGGTAAAGTGCCATCCTTGAGTGGAAAAAAAAAAAAAAACACCAAGGGAGAGCACAGGCCAAAGGAAGGAAGAAAGGAAGGAAGGAAGGAAGGAAGGAAGGAAGGAAGGAAGGAAGGAAGGAAGGAAGGAAGGAAGGAAGGAAAAGAGAGTCAGAGAGAAAGAATGAAAGAAAGGAGAGAGGAAAGGAAGGCAGGAAGGCAGAAGGAGGGAGAGAGGGAGGGAGAGAGGGATGGAGAGAGAGAAAGGGAGAAATAAAAAGAGAAAGAGGAAGGAAGTAAAAAGAAAAGAAAGGAGGAAAGAATTAATGAAAAAACTCCCATTTTCTACACAATACATTATTGTAGTTTCAAATCATATTTTGTGCATAAATGTTGCACTCACAAAAACATTTCTAAGATAACTTTTAAACGTTTATACGCACATTAAGATGTTATGCAATAAACATACTAGGAGAGATCAAGTCTGAACACCAATGTAATCCCAAGAAGCCTGAAACTTAGGAGTCCATAACACTAAAATTGTACGTGTTTATGTGTATGGTACTTCCTGTCAAGAGGTTCCAAACCTTTCATCGGATTCTTGCAGGTATCTGACACCCAAAAGAGTTACACAAATCATGACCCTAGCAGAAACATGTTTGTTATTCTGTCCTTCTATTCATTTTTATTATTGTTCTACCATGAAATTTATTTTTTTTGGCCCAATCGTGGGGCCAGAACTCTGGGCCTGGGCGCTGCCCCTCAGCTCTTCAGCTCAAGGCTAGCACTCTACCACTTGAGCCACAGCCACTTCTTTTTTGCTTATGTGGTGCTGAGGAATAGAACCCAGGGCCTCATGCATGCAAGGCAAGCACTCTACCACTGGGCCACCTTCCCAGCCCTACCATGAAATATTTTATCACCACTTAATTTCATACTTCTCACCTAACATGAAATCTACAGTCAACACCAAAGTTTTGTTTTGTTTTGTTTTTTAAGCCATGGTTCTTAGTCTCTAGCCTTTTTTTTTTTTTTGGCTAGTCATGGGATTTGAACTCAGGGACTCTGTCCCTAAGCCTCTCAGTGCTCAAGGCTAGCACTCTATCTCTTGAGCCACAGTACTACTTCCAGCTTTTTCTGTTTATGTGCTACTGAGGAATCAAACCCAGAGCTTCATGCATGCTAGGCAAGCACACTACCATTAAGCCACATTCCCAGCCCTCTAGCTTCATTTTAAATGAGGGGCTCAGGCTGGGTGTGGTCACACCTGTGATCCCAACTACTTGGAAAGTAGAGATTGGAAGTGTCACCATTTAACACCAGCCAAGGCAAAGGATCAGCAAGACATGCATACTCCTACTCAACAAATATGTTAAGCATGGTGGCTTAAGCTTGCAATCCCAGCTATGCAGTAAACATAAAAAGGTACATAATGGTTAGAAGCCAGCTCAAGGCAAAAACCCAAAACTCTATACGAAAAGATAACTAGAGAACAAAAAAGGCTGGGATGTAACTCAACTGATCAAATGCCTGCCTAGCAAGTGCAAGGCCCTGTGTTCAACCCCAGTACAGAAATAAATAAATACATAGGCTCTGATTGACTTAAGTTCTAAGAGCAGAATGAAAAGTCCTGTCTGACTGGGCTGATGAAAGAAAACCATCAGCACTGAAAGCCTGCAGTGGCTTAGGACTTGAGGACAGTCGTCCAATGCACAAATAAATTTATTTTCCCCATAGAGATGAAAGATTTGAGGGTGAAGAATCTGGTGAGAAATTGGAGTGAAGATGAAGAGAGGGAGAAGTCTCCATTTGTCCTTCAATTAAAGGGACAGAGTTGAGTAAGTGGGGTTAATTCAATCTCAGTAAAACAAGATTCCATTCAACATACATATATATCATGTATGTACACATAAATCATATAAATATGTATATATAAATTATTTATATCATGTAAATAAACATGTATATGTTTGATTTATATCACATATATGTATACATGTGCATATATACAAAATCATCTATGTATGTATATCATAAATATGTATAAATATATGGCAAGATTCTTATTGTTGTGCTGTGTATTAACAGTGCCTAAATTGGGATTAGGATTGTGTGAAAACTGGGCTTCTGACTCCTTTTGTAAAATGAATACCCCTAGATCCCTAAGGATTATATGAGTCCCTGAACGGTTTCACTGCCTCGACCTTGAAGCCTCTGACAATCTCCAGAATCAGGTCCAGTGCTGAGTTTAAGATCAAGTGTGGATCAATAACAATTTGTGATTTAAGTGAAGAGCCATGTGGTATACCTGCACTGGTAAAACGAGGAACATTAGTGGTGAAAATTGGGAATAATACTCTACGTTCCAAATGTTCTTTCCAGGTGGTTTATCACTGTCAAAATAGGCCAATTGTGGATTTAGTATGCAATTAAAGTGTCAGATGTCCCAGAGTTCTAGTGCTGACATTACCTAACTGGGCAGGTTTTGCAGGCAAAGAATTTGTGGGGGTTCACATAGTCTAGCAAAGCCCATCAGAAACCACCATCACCTAATTGTATTGATAACTGCCAGATGCAATGCGGAGAACGAGGCACAACGCAGAAATGCACTCTTGTAAGAGTTTTGCAGGAAAAACAAGACATACATGGTGACGTTTTACAGTTTTGCCAGGAAAAAAACACACATGATGTTATACAGTTAAGACAAGAAATGTATTATGAAATGCCAGATCGATGGTAGATAATTCCAAACTATTGAAATTGAAATGAAATGACTTAGAGAAATGATATCCCCAGGAGTGATCATAAAGAAAGGAAGGATTTAAATGGAATCTCACATAAGGAGTTAGATGTTGATGGCCAAAGTACAATATGGATTGACTTACAGACTGTGTGACAACCTGCTGACCAAAGGCTGCATGGAATAAACTGGGGTGGGCTTGGAAGAGAATGAGAAGAATAGGATGAGTAAACAAGCTAAGCTGGATGAGCTTATCTTGGGTAAAGACAAAAAGAAGCCGATGAAGTTAATGAATTTTTTTTAACCGTTTTAAGGCTCTTTTTATTTAAGGCACTCTAAATGTACTTGACCAACTCTCAAATGATGTTAAGTAACATCATGTTACATCATGCGCGTGCGCACACACACACACACACACACACACACACACACACACACACACACACACACACACACACACACACACACACACACACACACACACACACACACACACACACACACACACACATCCATAAGAAAGGAAGCTGGGAAAAGTTAAGTGGTTTGCCTTCATTTCAGCCAAGGGTGGAAGGTGAGGCTCAAGAAGTAGAGCACCAAGCCGGGCGCCGGTGGCTCACGCCTGTAATCCTAGCTACTCAGGAGGCTGAGATCTGAGGATCGCGGTTCAAAGCCAGCCCGGGCAGGAGAGACTGTGAGACTCCTATCTCCAATAAACCACCAGAAAACCGGAAGTGGCGCTGTAGCTCAAGTGGTAGAGCGCTCGCCTTGAGCTGAAGAGCTGAGGGACAGCGTCCAGGCCCAGAGTTCAAGCCCCACGACCGACAAAAAAAAAAAAAAAAAGAAGTAGAGCACCAGACTTGAACAAAAAAGCTAACATACAATGCCCAGGCCCTAAGTTTAAGCCCCAGGATGGACACCAAAGACAGAGGCAGGGGGGGGGGGGGAGGACCCTCCACAAACAACTAGGCTAACATACAAAAACTGGAAGCCAACTATTTGATAATGCATTATTATTCTTTATAATCATGGTTCATCACTCCTGTAAATCCATTTCTATCCATCACATTATCTGATAATGTCCTCAACCATACTAATTGGTAGTAATATTTGTTGATGAAACCCCCTATCATAGCAATGATTTAGACAAGTCACTCAGTCCAAAAATTGAGAGAGTCCATTACATTGGCATTCTATCATCACACCCTACCCTTATAATCCTCAGGACTTAATTTTACTTGTTATTAACCTACTACCTCTGCTAGAAATCTAGCCCGCCCCCCATCATCAACAGAACAGGATGTGTTTATTCTCAAGTTTATTCCCAACATATATCGCCTTCCTGCTAGGATCACTGCTCTTGTCAAATAATACAGTCATCCCTTAAAAACGAATTTCTCCATTTCAGATGGAGTCTTTAGAATCCATTGTGCTCTTCGGCTATGGACAGGCAGGCCATGACCGCTGAACCTTCCTTAGAGGACAGAAGCCAACTTTTTTTTTCCAGATACCCACAGTAGCCAAATGGCTCCTTCTCCCACTGTGGAAAACCACAGACAACTATCTTCTAATGATTTACTGCCCCATCCTTAGCTCACAATTCAAAGAATTGGATTGAGTATGAAATAAGAAGGATGGGCAGCCCATGGCAATGAAGGGAGGAGGGGATGTTTCCGTTTATTTTTTTAAGCCAATTAATGAGCAGCATGGAGGGAGAGAAAGACACAACATGGCTGTTAAAGACTATTTTTCCAGATAAATGGTCAACTATCAGATTCTATAATAATTGCTTCCACCTTTCAAAACACACACACACACACACACACACACACACACACACACACACATATACACACACATACATTCATTCTAGGATGAGGGAAGACACCGATTTGAGGGAAGACACCGATTTTTAAATACAATATAAAATGTTGGAAGTTTAAAGGAGACTTAGAAATCAGCTTAGCCTGGTCACTGCAAACCCAGTGTCCATGAACTATGGGGTGGGATTGTACTGGGTTTTTTTTTCAACTGAAATAGCATTTAAAGTAGATAATTCACATAAAAATCCAAATTAAGCCAGGCTTCGGTGGTGCATGCCTGTAATCCTAGCTATTTAAGAAGTTGAGATCTGAGGATTGCCAGTCTGGGCAGGAAGGTCCTTGAGACTCTTGTCTCCATTTAAATACTAAAAAGTCAGAAGTAGAGCTGTATCCCAAGAGAGAGAGTGCTAACATTGGGCAACTCAGCACCCTGAGTTCAAACCCCAGGACTGGCACAGAAAATAATAATATTACTGAACTGCGATTTGTAACACAGGTCCCCCTTAATGAAGCAGCTGAGAGAAGGCTGGAGCTGCCAGCTGTGTCAGTTCTCACATTCCCTCTCATTCCAGAATCCCAGGGCTAGGTGCCAAAAGAAAAAAAATCCCTAAGTAAGAACAAATTAGAATAAGAGAAGTTAGTACATACATGCACTTTGCTTCACATACATTTTGTACCTGGGAATCCCTGTAGGGACACTAGTTTACAAGGTCTGCTGGACCCTAACCCATCATTTAGGAAGCAGTAGCAACGCTAGGGTAGTAAAATGATTGACAAACTCCCCTGTCCCCCATTAAAAGTCAAATTTTCAGCTGAGCATCAGTGGCTCATGCCTGTAATTCTAGCTTCTCAGGAGGCTGAGATCTGAGGCTCATGGTTCAAAGCCAGCCTGGGCAGGAAAGTCTGTAAGACTCTTATCTCCAAATAATCCCGGAAAACCAGAAGTGGTGCTGTGGCTCGAATGGTAGAGTGCTAATTTTGAGCAAAAAGAGCTCAGGGATAGTTCCTAGGCCCAGAGTTCAAGCCCTAGGACTGGCAAAAAAAAAAAAAAAAAGTCAAATTTTCATAAGGGAGAGCTTGTATCTGATGACAACTGAGGAATAAGTACAGCTAAATTTAAGCTGTGTAGCTGTATTGTTCCAAAACCTGTATAGGAAAGATGAAATATTAACAATTTTTTGTACAACCCCCTCCCTTCCCTGCAAAAATAAACAAATAATAAGCAAGCTTATTCTCAAAATTTCCAAATAACTGTATTGCCTACTTTGGTTTTAATATACCCAAATTTTCATTATGACTTCCTTTTATCCAAGGGCATGATATTAAGAAGACACACAAAATACTTGTTAAGCTATAGTTATAAAAGCACTTCTAAAACTGACACTGGATGAAAACACAGGACAAGAGGGGGGGGGGTAATTTCCTCTGCCGTGGTATTTGGTAAACATTATTCCAAGGAACTCTCACAGAAACCCAATGAGGGTGGAATTCCTACCCCATTCACAAGCAAAGAGACAGGTCGGGGAGTGTCATTATTATTGCCACTTCACAGGAAGCTTCCAGTAACTTGGAAGATAACCTGGCTGTTCAAATCAGGGATCATACCACAATCAATCACTAATGTGCACCTTTGAAATGTTTGTGAGAGTTCAACCACGGCCTGGCCTGCCGTTCCAGGGCCTAGCACCCAACAGAACTGCATGACCACTCATGTAAAACTACAAAGACTTTCTATGTAAGTTCATCATTTGAACAACTCTCATGTAAACATAAATAAATGCCTCCAAAAGTTCTTAACAAGGTTAAGAAAGTTCTAGTCTTTCTTATTACTGGCCCATGGGCAAGGTTTACTAGGAGAATTAATAATATCTGCTTTCTCAATAAAATTCTCAGTTAGGCACTGGTGACTCTTGCCAGTAATCTTAGCTACTCAGGAAGCTGAGATCTGAGGACTATGGTTTAAAGCCAGCAGAAATGTCCATGAGACTCTTATGTCCAATTAACCAGCAAAAATCCAAAGGTGGAGGTATGGCTCAAATGTTAGAGTGCTAGCCTTGAGAAAAAAGAAAAAAAAAAAGCTAAGGGAGCCAGGTGTGGGTGGCTCACACCTGTAATCATAGCTACTCGGAAAGCCAATATCTGAGAATCACAATTCAAAGACAGGCCCACGCAGAGAAGTCCTTGAGACTCTAATCTCCGATAAACCACCAAAACTCCCAAAGTAGCACTGTGGCTCAAAGTGGTAGAATGCTAGCCTTGAGTGAAAGAGCTCAGGGACAGCACCCAGGCCCTGAATTCAAGCCCACCAACAAAGGAAAAAATAAAAGCTAAGGGACAATACCATGGTACTGATCAAGACCCAGAACCAGCACAAACAAACAAATAAATATTTAAATGTCTCCCTTAAAGTTTTATAAAAGTAAGGGGCCACAGATTTGACTGAATCTACGAGCCAAAAGTCTGTTTGTTATTGAATAAGAATAACTAAAATCAAAATAAAAAGTAATTTAAGAATAAGCACTTTTGAAGAGTCAGGAATTTGATTAAAAATTCTCTTCCTTTTTTTGAGTCTATAATGAAGCAGTTTTTTAACCACAAGACAGCTTTTTATAATGCAAAAGATTATAGATCCAAGTAAAACACTCCCCCCCCATTTTAATCATGGCTATTATTTTTGAAAATGAAAATGTCTGAGGTCATTGCGATCTATTTCAGGGTTTGCATGGGTTGGTGGTATTTTTTTCTTGGCTTTGAGCTCTCCACATTACCAGCTAAATGTTAAGGGTTTTGCTATGTGCCCTTTCAAATCCCATTCTTTTTAGTAATGTACTTTGAACACATAAATTAGAGCAAATTCCACTTTCCTCCCTAATAACTCCAGATGGAGTGCACACTTGTAAAAGAACTAGAAACAGCCTTTTTTAAATTTGTGTGTATGTGTGTGTGTGTGTGTGTGCTTCTTATAACAGCTACATTCCCATCTATATAAAAACACTGTATGGGTGTCCAAATACCAAGAAATTAGTAAAGCCATGGGAGTCATGTGGTTCTTTTGACCAAATTGAAATATGAGGACATATCCACCCAATTTACAGAAAAGGGGAGGAAATACCCAGAAAGAAAGGTCCATCTAGAGATTTCTCTACCTGCCAGTGGGAAGTGAGGACAGGTCTCAGGACAGGCATTTATTTAAGACCAGACAAAATTATCAAATACCTAAAGGCATTAAACATACAATCAAGTCTCCCTTTAGACACTGACTTTCTGAACTTAGCTTAGTTGTTGTTGTTGTTGCTGTTATTGTTGTTATTGTTGTTGCTGTTGTTGTAGTTGTTGTTTGGGAGGGTGCACGCCAGTACTAGGGCTTGAATTCTGAGCCTTGCACTGTTGCTTGGCTTTTCTGATCGCGACTGGTGCTCTACCATTTGAGCCACACTCTCACTTTCAGCCTTTTCCTGGTTAACTGGAGATGAGCCTCACATATTTGTCTGGGCCAGCTTTGAGCCTCAGTCCTTAGATCTCAGCCTCCTTCGTAGTAGTGAGGATGACAGACATGAGCCACTGGCATCCACATTTAGCTTGTTTTTTACTTTACCAATATGTTAATATATAAATATATTTACACTACCAAAGAAGAGCTCCTATCCGCCTCCACATGAGAGAATCGTTTGGCAATGCCTTCATAATTGTGGAGACCTGGCTATTAAAATACCTGAAGTTCTGTTTGTTTGTTTATTGTTTAAAAAGAAAAGCTAACTTGCAAGGCCAATGTAATAAGCTTTTATGAAAGAGGTGAAATAATTTTAAACACAGACACACAATGAGTTTATTTATTTAGAAACTTGTTAAATAGAGTCTGGGAATTCAAATATTCAATGTTGACATTATACAGAACTGGCCAAGAGCCAGAGCCCAATCTCCAGAGGGACCCGGTGGACAAGGAATTCAGTCCTTTCTCCCCTCCTACTTGGGTTAAATAGGTAGAAGTCATTAGCTGTGCCCTCAGCAATAACTGAACTGCACTCAAATGAGCTGCCCCGCCAGGGTACTTCAAAGGAGGGTAAAGTGTGTTTAGCTTTTTAGTTCTGAGTTAGAGCAATATGTCACACTTTGAAAGAGTTTTGTAAACAGTTTTCTTTCCTGTGTGGAAACATCTCTGAAGTTTCTTGTATGGCAAGTGAGCAAAGGGAATTAACAAAAATGATATACGTTTTTCATTTGGGGGGGAGGGTTAGGGGATTATTTCAATCCTGGGGATGGGGAGAGGCTCTGGAGGGAGAAGTTCTCTCTTCCTGCTCCTTCTCTCTTAGTTGGTGTCAGATTTGCTTAGATCCTCTTCCTAGCACTAGTCCGCCAGGCTCAGCCAAGTTCCTTGAGAATTCCCTGGTAAACTCAGCACCGAGCGAGTGGGGGAGGGGGCACTCTAATTTTAGAAAGAGAAGGATGGCTGATGGAGTGGGGGTGGATGGAGGGAACGAATGATTCATTCTGAGCCGCCCAAGAGCAAGAAAAGCAGACTCCCCCCCCCCCCCCGACTATTTCAGAAATGCCTAAAATGCCTAGACAGCGTTTCTTGCAGTGGAGAAAGGGTTAACCACTACTCAGAGAAAAAAGTGGGTGCACTGTCAGGGTGAGGGTCCCCAAATGCCCATCACCCCCCACAGACATACACACACACACACACACACACCAAAAAGGCCTGCCAGAGGATGAAAGAGTGTGAGAGTGGGTGTGCAAGTGTTTACACCATTGGTACAAACCCCAGCTCGCAGCCCCTCTGAGGCGGGTGGAAGGGAACTTTCAAGCCAGAGCTGAGAAGGTTGAGGTCCCAGAGAGGGGGAGCAGCACTTTGGGGGCACTGCCTGCCTCCTCTCTGGGACCTCTCCCCTACCCCAACTCTCCCCCCCCCTTGTCCCGGGACCACTTTCTCTGCCCCGTGCAGTTTTGAAAGGAGGGGTAGGATCTCTCCCCCCATCTCCAGGGATCAGGGCAATGCCTCTTCCCCCTCCGCCCCCCCACCCCCCCCCCACCGGCAAGGGCCAGCACTTTGGGAATGGGGAAGACTCCACCACGGCTAAGACAGAAAAGTCAAGTCTGTGCCCCTCGTGGGAGAGTCGGGGTGCGGGAAGATGCCGGGATTGAACTAGGCTCCTGGGAGACAGCCAATCAGGGCTTCTGGCCCTCTTTGGGGGGGAGAGGGGGATGGAAAGAGCCAAGGATCCCCAACCGTGGCCTTCCAGGGGCTAGGTCGTGGCTTGCAGCCTCCGATAAGCTGGCCCCAATTTCCCAAAGTAAAATTATAAAATAAACTCCCAACTACTCCGATGTTTGAAAGGAACTGCCTACAGACTCGTTGCTGCCCTCTTCAAAGAAAAGAAGGAAAGAAAGAAAGAAAAAGTAAACAATTTCGTGGGTGACGTGTTAAATGGCTATCGAATAAGTGTTCTCTACATGTTGAATGTCTCGCTGGGTGAGGCCAGGCGTGGGACGCTGAGAGGCCTGGGCTGAGGAAGATTGGGAGCTGGTCTGTGCTAGACACACACACACACACACACACACACACACACACACACACACACACACACACACACACGCACACGCACACGCACACGCACACGCACACACACACACACACACACACACACACACACACACACCCTCACTCTGAGACCCAAGTCTCCTCAGTCTCTTGAGATAGAAACCTGGACACGCAGCTTTGCAGCTTCGCCAGCCAGTCCTCCGACCCTTCCCACCTGGTGGGGGGTGAGTGGAGAATGAAAAGCGCAATTGACCTTCCCCTGAACACAGATTCTAGAGTTGATGTGGAGGGGGGGGCACCGAAATGGTTCTGCCAGGAAACCCATGGAAGGTGCCAAGCCTAACTAGGCAGTCCTAAGCCTAACAAGGCAGTCCTAAGCTGGGGTTATGCTCAACTCATGGCAAAGGAAGAGGAGGAGGAGGAGGGAGGGGAGAAGAAGAAGGAGAAGGAGAAGAAGGAGGAGGAGGAGGAGAAGGAGGAGAAGGAGAAGGAGAAGGAGGAGGAGGAGAAGGAGGAAAAAGAAGGAGAAGGAGGAGGAAGAAGAAGAAGAAGAAGAAGAAGAAGAAGAAGAAGAAGAAGAAGAAGAAGAAGAAGAAGAAGAAGAAGAAGAAGAAGAAGAAGAAGAAAGAAGAGGAAGAGGAGGAGGAGGAGGAGGAGGAGGAGGAGGAGGAGGAGGAGGAGGAGGAGGAGGAGGAGGAGGAGGAGGAGGAGGAGAGGAAGGAGGAGGAGAAGAAGAAGGAGGAGGAGAAGGAGAAGGAGAAGGAGAAGGAGAAGGAGAAGAAGAAGAAGAAGAAGAAGAAGAAGAAGAAGAAGAAGAAGAAGAAGAAGAAGAAGAAGAAGAAGAAGAAGAAGAAGAAGAAGAAGAAGAAGAAGAAAGCCGCAGCCTTCGTGGGGAGAACTTTTTGATTTTCCCCTCCTCCAAAGCAGCCTGGAATAAACAAATGTGTGTGTATGCCAGGGCCAAGCTGTTCTCATCTGGGGTTCTTAGAAATGGAAGGAAAGCCCGGATGAGGATAGACAGGCGTCAATGCCTGGACCTGGGCACGGTTGCCCTTTTTTTGTCCCCCACCCCCCAAGCCGTGGGCTGCTAAGGTGAGGCATTCACGCTGCGCACGAGAAGGAAGCAGGAAGCGAGTGGACACCTTCCGAGCCTCCTCCCAGCCCGCCTGTAAAGGAAGGTGGCCTGTGTGTGTAGACGCCATGCGCGCCCCCTCCTCTGCGCCAGCATGCCGAGATCACGACACCTTCTCCTCTCCATGGGCCTCTGGGGGGCCCTGGCGGCTAAGGGGGTCCCCCCTTCTCCCCCCTCCCCGCAGCTCCCACCGCCTTCCGGGCTGCTCGTTCTGCAGAAGTGGGGTGTCAGCCAGCTGTACCAGGCGGACCCCCCTCTTCCTGGCTCCAGCCGCAACCACGTGCAGAGCCAACCTGGTCCGGCCCAGGTGCCAGCACGAAGGGCGAGCAGAGCGTGGCCAGGGCGTCTACTTTAGCTTCAGTTTTGTGTTGTTTTGAAGCTGGAAATCAACGTTCGGGGCCGTGGCTGGCGCAGCCGTCACTTTTCTTGCTTTTCCCTTCTTTGCTTTTTAAAAATTTTTCCATTAAAATAATGATTTCGGATCGTCCCGAAAGACCCTCAACGAATGGACCCGCTGCCACCACGGCCCGAGAACCAAGGCTGTGGCGGGGCCTGGGGCCGCGCGCGGGGTGCGCAGCCTGGGCGCGCCGTGGACGCGGCCGTGATCCACTCGCGACCCGCGGCCACCGAAGACGCGGACCAAAGACACGACGAATCGCCCGCCGCGGCGGGGACGGTGCTTGCAGGGGGTGTCCGGTCCCGGCTCTGTCGGTTGGGGAGGGCTGGAGGGCTTTTTAATATACACATTAATACGCTCGTTCACCGCCTTTTGCGTTTCTTTATTTTAAAAGAACTCAAGGAGCCCGCGCGGTGTGGACTGGGCGCCCGGCTCGCGGGCAGGGCCACCGCACCGCGGGTCACCCCACGACGACACCGAAAAATTAAAATAACAACATCGCCGTGACTTGACTCCCACTTCCCTTCGGGGGCGGCGGGGCACAGGGCGCGGGTGCGCGCGGCGGGAGTCCCGCGAGCGGCAGGCCTGCGGCCCCGCGGGGGAAGTTTGCCCAAGTCGGGACGCGGCTGCCCCGCCGCCCGGCCCGGGCCCCGAACCCGGGAAGGCGCAGGGCCGGGCCGGGCCACCCGCTCCGCCGGGCCAGTGAACAGCTGGGATGAAAATAGAAGTTCCTTAAGACAATTCGAAGGGGGTTGTGTTCTGCCTGCGCTTCGGCGGATGGCAGGCGAGGGCACACACACACGCACACTCACACTCATAACATATGCACACTCATACACATACACACTCACATACACACTCACATGTACACACACCTCCTTTCCTCCGAATTGAAGCCCTCGATCCTCCAAGCAGATCTGCACACTCGCATTTCTCCAATGAAAGTAAAGCCAGCGGATTCACTTTCTTTATAGAAAACGAAAATTCAAACGAGAAAAGCAATTGCAGCGGCGCAGCTGGACGCTCCCCAAGCACGTGAAATTCAACAATACGAAAAAGGAGAGAGAAGAAAAGAAGAAGAAGAAGAAGAAGAAGAAGAAGAAGAAGAAGAAGAAGAAGAAGAAGAAGAAGAAGAAGAAGAAGAAGAAGAAGAAGAAGAAGCAGCGACCGATGATGATCCAGCGAGTTCTCTATTTAGGTTTCTCACTGCGATCGATCCAAGAGGAAAACAATAAATAATAAATACATAAATACATGAAATCACCCGGGAGTGTGAGGTGCTTGGGTGGGGCGTGGCCGAAGCGCCGGGAAGGCGCCCGGGACGACCGCCTCGGGCCCGGCTGCACCGCGGACTCCTCCGGCGCGGGCGCCGCGGGCCGCGGGCGCGGAGAACCACCTACCGTCCCGGCGACTCGTGTGCCAGGGACCGGAAAGGGCGGCTGGGGGACTCGCACGAGGGAAAACCGATCCCGCCGCCCCCCGCCGTGCCGTCCCGGCCCACAGTCCCCGCGGCTCGAGTTTAGTTTTGGGGCCGCCCGGCGGCCTGAGGCCCCCGCCGCAGCTCCGGCCCGCCGGCTGGCACTGCAGGAGGGGAGCGCCCCTCTCCCCTCGGTCGGGGAAACTGGGCTTCTGAACACATCCCGCCCACGGTCCGCACCCAGCGCCCCGCACTGGTGCCGAAAGTGGAGGTGGAGGGTCCCGCGTGACCGGGGGGTCAGCTCCGCGCCGGGCAGGCAGGGGGCGCCGGGGAGGGTGACGGACCCGGGTACCCCCCCCCACCCGGAGCTGCACCCCAGGAGGGCGGACGGCGCGCCCCCTGGGGGTCCCCGTGGCAGCCCGGGCCGGAGCGCGCCCTCCCGGCCGCCCGAGGCCCCGCTGGCCGCGCGCCCGCCGCTCCCGCGCTCCGCACGCGCCGGCGTGGCCTGCCCTCCCCACCCCACCCCCACCCCACACCTGCCGGCGGCTCGGGAAGGCCGGGAGCCGGCTGGGCCGGTGCCCCCCGGCCCGCGATCGCGGCCCCCCTTTTGTCTCCCCCACCCCGCCCCGTCCTCCCGCCGCGCCACACACGCTGCCGAGCACCGCCGCGCGCACAGCGCCCACTACCGCGGCCGCCGCTCGGCGCAGCCCGCCCGCCCGCCCCGCAACTTCCAGAGCCGCCTCGCAACTTTTCCCAACTCCGCCGCCGCCGCCGCCACGGCGGGGCCCGCCGAGCCCGCCACCCACCCCGGACCCCCGGACCCCAAGCCGAGCCCCGGCCCGCCTCCCCCACCCCGCTCCCCCTCCTCCCGCACCCGGGACCTGCTGGTTGGCCAGAGGCGGCTCTCCCACTCCCCCCCTCCGCCTGGGGGGGGAGGAGGGGAGGGGGCGCTCTCCCCCCCAACCCCGCGCTCGCTCGCGCACCCTCCCCCTCCACCCCACCCCCACCCCGAGATTCGCCGCGTCTGGGCGGCGTGCCGGGCGGCCCGGGCTCCTCCGGCGCCCAGACCGCGAGCGAGCGAGCGCGCGGGCGCCCGGGCGCGGGGGGCCGCCGGCGGCCGGCAGGTTGCCCCAGGCTGCGGAGCGCCGGCTCTCCGCCCCGGGCCCCGCGCGGCCGGCGGCCCGCGCTCCCTCCCCGAGGGCCGGAGACAGAGCTGCAAGATGGCAGAGAGGGGGAAAGCCAATAGAAAAGGGATATTGCACCTACTTGTGGCCAGTTTCCTTGCCCTGCCTTTGGATCTCATGCTGTGCCCAGTCCTGCAGCCGCTGCTGTGTGGTTGGGTGTTTTTTTTTTCTTGGATCTTTTCCTTCTTTTGCTCTCTCGCTCCCTCCTCTTTCCTCTCTCTCTTCTCCTCTCTCTCTTGCACACACACACACACACACACACACTTTCACGCACTCCCTCCGTGTCTTTCCCTCTTTCCCTCTCTCTCCCTCCCTCGCTCCCTTTCTCTCAATCCACGCTCGCTATCTCTCCAGCATTGTCAGTTTGGACACCTTCGCACATGCGCGCTGGACGCCCCTCCAACATCTCAGCGCCGCCAAAAAAAGTTTGGAGCGATTTATCACTTTGATTTGGAGATCTTGTCAGATGGCAATCGCCGAGGAGGCGGAGAAAGGGAGCCGCGGGGAGGGCGGCGGGGGGCGGGGAGCCGGCGCGGGGCTGGAGGGGAGCAGACACCTCGCCTCCCCCCCACCAAAAAAGGGGGGGGAGAAAAAAAGAAAAATGAAAAGGCTTGGGCAGAGGATGGAGTCTGTGTTGAATCACCAATAAGCCTGTAGTAGAACTACTATTAGTGTTTGCTCAGTACACATTGTCAGATGTTTTTTACACCAGCTACGGGAAAACTAAAAGTGAGGGGAGGGGAAAAAAAAACTTCAAAATAAATCTTTTCTTCCCTACTTAAAAAAAAAAAAAAAACAGAAGGGCTGGACTCCGGGAGAATGATCCAGGAGAAAGTGAGACTCCTCTTGAACTTGAGAAATCTGCTGGCTGCGGCTGCTCCTTCGACTGAAATGATCGCGGCTTCCGCTTCCAGAGTTGGAAGCGGAATAAATGTGTCTTTCTTCATTTTAGGGGCAATCCCAAATACTTGCTGGTGTCGCTGGAACCTTCTCACAGCCTATTTTTCCCACCAAGTGAGAACAAGCACGCCATGCCCCGGTCTGACTGGCGGCTGAGCATTTGACATCTAAGACCTCCTGTCTTCCCTCGGGTCGGCGGTCACCTTCCGGCCTCCCCACCGCCCCAGCCGGTCATCTCCCGGCAGCTGGCTGGCCTGCCATTTTTATTCACTCGCTTAGACCTCCAACCTCTGGGGTCACAAGGAGGAGGAAGAGGGAGGAATCCACACACAGAAACAAACAAAAAAAAAAAAAAGGAAGAAGAGGAGGAGGAGAAAAGAAAGAAAGAAGGACAAGGGGGAGGAGGAAAAGCAGGAGAAATGCCTTGTTGAAAATTGCTTTAATGACAGGATTCACCAATGAGGTGGACATGCAGCAAATGAGGAACTCCCAGGGGGCTTGGAGTGCCCAAGGTATGAATCAATCTGAACTCTACCTATAGATTGTTTTTTCCTCTTGGTACAACCCTCCTTGCATTAAACAGTTTTGTTCAATACCTTCCATGTGCTATTTATGTCTCCATTAATATCTGTTGCAAATCCTGCCAGACACCATAAAAGAACATTACAATCTTTTCAGCCTCTTTGCTGCAAGCAAACAGCCTTGGTACTCCGAGACAAGCAGGTCCTAAGTAAGAATCAGAGAGAAGGCAGACCACTGCAAACACCCAGCTGCACCTGTTGGTATCGGTTGGCAAAGCCCGGACTTGGGGGAGGGAGGAATGGAAGAGGGGCATTAACAAGCTTAATCCCCAAAGGCTTCCATACCTATGAGAATCCGAGTTTAAAAGAGTCACCCGCTGCAAAGATGCCTGCCATCTTCCTTTCCCTCCAGCTGTGTAATTCGGGGGCATTTCGTCGGAAGATACTGGCCCCAGGAGAGCCAAGCTACTGCTCCCAAGAGGGACCCTGGGTTGTGTAACCTTGAAATGTGAGGCGGGAAAGGGGGAAGGCAGTGGAAGAAATGACACTGAACACAAGGGATACAACTGCCACACACATGGGCACCAGGAACTCGGGTCACCCCAACTAGAAGAGCAAGACACCTGGGTGTTCACTAGCATGCTGCTGGCTCCTGGCGCCCGGGGCGCACGAGTCTGGGTGTGCTCCCAGATCTCGCCTGTGACACCCGTAGTCTGCGTGTGAGTCCCCACGAGGGTCCGAGGGAGATAATCCTCCTGCGTGAATCTGCCACGGGCTCTGGTGTTTAAACACAGGAGTGACTTCCTCCGCTTAGTAAATGTCGTCAGAAGAAAGGGAGCCCAGCGAGGCTTTGGAAAGGAGACAGAATCTCTAGGAAAACAAACCGGGCTAGCCGGGAAGCTCACACAGCTGCTTCTGGTTGACATTAAGAACTCTCTGGGGAAAGCTGCCTAGCCTCACCTTGCGGGGCTGGTCCTTCTTCTGAATGGTGATGAGGTCCACCAGGATTTGACCCCACCCCACCCCAGGGACCAGAGAGAGAGTTTCGTCTGGGCCATTTTATTTCACCACCTTAATCTAGGGGCTTACAAAAACAAACAAAACAGAACAACAACAAATGACAGGGTGGCTAGAGACGCGCTCTACTCCTCGGCCAACTTCAGCTCACCTCTTTGGGGGGAGGAAAGGGGAGAATCTGTGTAACCTAGGTTTCTTCAGAGAGAAGAGGAGCTTAGAGGAATTTTCTAGAAGGGGTGGTGTGACGAATGCCTGGGATTAAACGCAAGATCTCCTACAGGTGGAGGTGGACTTGTTTTTCTGGAGGAAATTACCAACCACGTGGTGGACTGACAGGGGCGGGCAGGTCCGGTGGAAGACAGAAGTCAATCAGGTCGATGGAAGAACTCGCAAATGTGAAGGCCCGGGTCTCTCACACTTCTATTGGAGAAGGAAAGAGGGGCTGGGGGTGGTGGGGAGCAGCTGGACCCCCCCCCCCAGCACTCTGGGTTCTGGTCTTTCCAGACGAGGGTGGGGAATGAGACTTCCTCTGATCGCAATAAATAACAAACACGTCTTCTGCGTCCGCAGGCCGAGGCGTTCTTCGTGCGTGCGGGGAAGTGATTCTCGGGAGAAGCAAACGTGTTCACCACACCGTCCACTTTTCTCTTTTCCCCCAACTTCAAAGCTGAGTCTCTCCTGGCCTCTCCCTTTCTTCTCTTTGGGCCTGTCTTGGCGCTAGGCCCTGGTCCCCCGGAGAGCTCAGTGGCTAGCGCGTGTGGGAGCATGGGAGGACGCAGGCCCCGGGGCTCACGCGGGACCCGCAGGGGCCCTGTCACCGCCACCTGTCCCAGATCCCACCCGTGGGAACCGAGCAGGTGATGGCCCCTCCCCGAGGTTGCGGGACAGACAGCCCGCACGGGGACGTCTGAGCGCCCCCCACCCCTGCCCCACGCTCCAAGATCTGGAAGAAGGCCTCCCACACGCCGGCGCGGGAATTCGTTTCGCGTGGGGGGTTCTCACGTTCTCCCGAGTTCCCCCCCAAAGCCGTCCCCAACGGCTTTGTCTGGTGGGGAGAGGAAAACAACAACACACCACAACAATCGATGCGTGTCCTCGCGGCGTGGCTTTGCTGGTTTCTGCCCTGGGTTTGGCCTTGGTTCTGGGACGAGGAAGTGGGGGAAAAGGGGGGATTGCTGTGGGGGGATCGGAAGCTAGAGCAAGACAATCCCCCCTCTCCCCAGTCCAGGACGCTGCCTCTGCAGTCTGGGCTGGAGACGCCCCACGTCCGGGGCGCGGGGCGCGCGCTGGCGGGGCCCGGCTGGGGACGGGTGGGGGGTTCCTTGGCCTTGCACACCGATAATCGGGTGCAGTGAACTTGACGTGGCGCCACTGAATGGCAACCTGGCTCGATGAACTGGCCGGCGAGATGCATTTAATCACTGTTAATGCCGTGATGAATCCCAGGTATCCGGCGCCGGGAAGAAAACTCGCCCGTGTCTTCCCCGGGTGGGAATGAGCCGCCCCCCCCCCCCGAGTCAGTCTCTGGGGCTCCAGACTTCGGCCCGGGCCGAGGCGGGGAATGGGGGGGGGAGGGTTCAATTAGCCCCAAATGGAAACGGTTTCCATTCATTGCTGGAGATCGCTTGCAAAAGGCACACGGTCTCCCGACACGCCGACCCCCGCGGCGTGGCGGCCGGGGAGAGGCCGGGAGCCCGCGCTGGGCCCCGTGGGGGCCTCATTATTAGGAATTAATTGAGTTCAGGACCCCGGGGTAGCCTGGCTAAATGAATAGCTCGTCTGATGGTTTACATCCGAATGTTCAGTCCTCGGGAGAGGAATGAAGGGGGGGGGGAGCCGGAGACACGAACCGCGGACCCTGGGGACGACGCGCGCGGGAGCCGGGGAGGCCGGGCCTCCGCGGCGGGGGAGGGGGAAAGGGCTGGAGGTGGGGGGGCGGCTGCGAGAGGGGGGTGGCTCGAGTTGATCTTATTCGATTTTTCTCGTCCGCATCGCTTTTCGGGAGGGGGTGGCATTGAGGGGTTAAAATTTACAAATAAATAAATAAATAATCAAGATCCTGCGTCCCCGGAGCCGCCGCGCGGGAGGAAAAGTGAAAAGAGAGCCCGAGGCGAAAGGAAATTACTGCGCGCCCGCGTGACCTTTCGGGGAGGTAATCAATCAAGTGATCAACAGGGATATTTATCACGGCTCTATAGGACGACTGCGCCCCGCGCGCGCGCACGCGGCGGGCGGGAGGGGGGAGACACGCGCGCACCGCACACGCACACGCTCACCAAAGTTTGAACTACTACCCCCCCAGGAGCCGCGACGCACACCCAACACACACGCGTGAGCGTCCGCGTGTCAGATCCTCCGCAGATCCTCCGCAGGACCGCACACACTCCTATGCATACGCGGCGCCCCCCGCCCCTCCGCGCCCGCGCTGGTCCCAGAAAAGCAGCGGAGGGTGGGGCGCACTAGGCGGCGCGGACACCCCGAGACAGACCCCCCGACCCTCGCGCTCTCCTCTTTGGGCGAAATCCACCGCGCCGCCCGGCCCGGCGCGCCTTTTCCACCCCGTTTCCTCCTTGTAAACCTCGCCCGGTTTTTTTTTTTTTTTTTTTCTTCTTCTGTAAATGGCATTTTCGGGCGCAGATGCCTTAGCGCATCACTCGGGGGGGGGAACGACCCAGCTCTCCATGCACCCGCACACACCCCGACTCTAGAAACGATCGTCAAGGGCGGGGGCTGGGAGAGGCGGGGTCCCCGGGCTTCCCCGGCGAGGGCGAGGATGGGGATGATGGCGGTGATGGTGGTGGTGATGATGGTGATAGTGTTAAATAGTCGATTTGTAATCTAAACCTCCGAGGCCCCTCCCAGCTCCAGGATCGTAATCCTCCGTTCTCTGCAGCCCACGGGGATCACGGGACGCGGGGTGGGGCGACGCTCGCTCCTTCCCACGTAGCGAACGGGCCGCGGGGGTGGGGGGCCAGGGTGCGGGAACGGGCGCCCCGCCGAGGCCTGGCGGGGGGCCCGGGACGCGCATCTCGCGTTCCCCGCGCCCGCCCGCCTCCCCGCGCCCGCACCTCCCGGTCTGCGGCGCCCCCGCCTGGCCTCCGCGGCCACCGCAGCCCCGAGGCGCGGGGGGGGGGGGGCCACTGTACGCGGGGCGGCGGGGACGCTGGGGTGGAGAGGGGAGGGTGCGAGGGTGGTGCGCCCCGGGAAGGGGAGCGGTGCGAGAGGCCCGGCCGGGCCTCCGCCCGTGCAGGATCAGGAGGCGCCGCTTCACGGGTTCAAATCTGCCCTGGAGGAAACGGCGCTCAGAAAGGACCCGGCTGCGGTGTGCGGGGTCGGGCCCGCGTTGGACCCCTTGCCCGGCGCTTGGACGCTCGGGGAAGGCGCCCGGGTTTTAAGCGTGCTCACGCGTGCGTGCCTCTGGAGATGGTGGGGATGCAGGTTTGGATCCGGGAGGCCTGCGATGAGGCCCAGGCCCCTCGCGCGGACCTCAGCTCACGCCCCGCTCCCTGCTTTGGGGCGGTTGCGTGGGGGATCCTGTGGATTTGAAAAGTTGCACCTCGGAAGTGGAGGGGTGATGCGACCGGTAGAGCTCCAGACCCCGAGTTCGAGCCCCAGTACTAGCATACAAGTCCATAAATGCTACGTGTCCTGTCCTGTCACATTACCTCTGACCCAGTCCCCGGACCTTTCTAGAGTAATCGACGCTCTTGGCCTGCCCAGGCGCTCAGTGCTAACCCTCTCTATCCACAGCATGCATTTCTCTTCCCAAGGGACATTTCTGTTCACACACCTTCCTTCTCCTTTCTTAGAGCATCTTGAAGATCAGATCTTGAATTTAGCATTGGTCATTTTCATTCACCTGGTGGAAACAGTCTTTCCTTCCTGAATGAGATGGATATACAAAAGAAAAAGAAAAGAAGAAACGACATCCTTGCCCTGGTAAGAAAACATGGCAGCATTCAGATTTCTTGCTACCCATTGGGATAGCAAGATAGGATACTAAGACCTTAAGAATCAAACCACTGGGGGTTCAAACCCCAATACCGGCCTTCTATCAGCTACTTCCCTTCAGAGATTTGTATAATGTATACCAAGTATCTCCTATAGTAGAAATTAAATAAATGACACTATTTAGAGGCTAAAGCTCCAACATTTTGTAATTTGACGTAAAGGATAAGGCTTTGTGTGTATGTGTGGGAGGATGTGTGTGTGTGTGTGTGTGTGTGTGAGAGAGAGAGAGAGAGAGAGAGAGAGAGAGAGAGAGAGAGAGCATTCATAAGTACCAAAGGCTAGACTCGGGGCCAGGACACTGCCTTTTAAGCTTTTTCTCTCAAGGCTGGTGCTCTACCACTTGAGCCACAGCCAGCGTTTTACTGGTTTTCTGGAGATAGTCTCAGAGATTTTCCTGGCTGGACTGGTTTTGAATCTCAATCCTCAGATCTCAGCTTCCTGAGCAGCTAGGGTTAGGCTCCAGGTCTTTTTGAAGCACAGACTATAGGATCTGTGCTGAGCTGGCTTGCAAAGACACAAGAGCCTGGCCCTTCGTTCCTTTGACCAGGGTCAAAGGCAGAACCCAGCAGCCTTCAAACTCCTCTGTGCAGCGAAGTTCTCTAACCATGCCTGGGTGTGAGACAGGTGTGTCCCGGTTTATGAAAAGCCACATCACAATACAATTATTCGCTCCATGCTATTTTATTAAAGAATGAGTCCTCTGGGACATTTAAAATATGATTTGACTTCCAAAAGTTTGATTTATACTTACTTTTCCCAGAAACACAACTATTGAGGTAACGCTTGCTCGCTTGTGTGCGCTCTCTCTCCGCTCTCTGTCTGTCTCTGTCTCCCTGTCTCTGTCTCTGTCTGTCTCTGTTTGTCTCTGTCTCTCTGTCTGTCTCTCTGTCTCTCTGTCTGTCTCTCTGTCTGTCTCTCTGTCTGTCTCTCTGTCTCTCTGTCTCTGTCTCTCTCTGTCTCTGTCTCTGTCTCTCTCTCTCTGTCTCTCTGTCTCTCTGTCTCTCTCTGTCTCTCTCTCTCTGTCTCTCTGTCTCTCTCTCTCTCTCTCTCTTTGTTAAGTAATGATGCTCACCCCATAGCAAATGTTTCCTAATCTTTTCAAAAACAAAGACAAGGAAGCACAGCACAGTTCTGGGATTAGAAAAGAAACAATGTCTATAGTGGATCGCTTGCACCCAGAAGGAACTAAAGGAACAGATCTATTGAATTATCTGTTTTGTGGGCTACCGTGGATGTACTAGAAGGCTGGCCAATGATAATATTGGGACCCCAAGTGTTTTAGGAAATGGGATGATCTGACTGTATACTAGGTTTTAATAGTACATTTTCCAAATAAGCTCTATAAACATTTTAAAAAAATAGTATTCCAAACTCAAGGAGAGGATGGGCAGGGTTAAAGCAAATGGGGAGTGAGGGAAGAGTTGACATTCATCAAGATTCTTTGTACTCGTGAACTGACATGTTGACTTGAAACCTTTTATATAATTAAAGATAACTTTTAAAAATAAAAAACCAGACTAGCAGAGAGTGGGATGTGGTGGCACACATCTGTAGTCATGAGTTCAATGCCAGCCTCATCTACATAGCAAGACCCCATCTGTAAAAAGAAAAACAGAAGAGAAATCAAGAGACAAACACAAGATGAATTTTCTCTTGAATTCAAAGTGAAGCAGCAAGAGGAATGGAGATGCACAGGGTCCCCAGAGGCTTGAAGAATCTAGTCTTTGATGGATAAATGGGATGGACACAAACCATGGAAGGCTTTGGACTTTCTCTGGAAGAGTAAAAGATCGGGATGATTCTGAATTCTGTACCTTAGGAAACTAAAGCAGGTAGTATTGCACTGACTGCATCTCTTCACATATGCAGTCTACCCATCCTTTGAGCTTCAACACAAACATTTCCTGTCCCAATAAGCTATTGATGTGATTCCTTCCACCCCATCACCAATCTCCTTTGGCATCTTTGCCTCCTAAGCTGGTTTTTGTAGTTGTTTGGGGGGGGGGGTTGTTCTGTTCCCCAGCCCTACTCCCCTACTCCCCGTCCTGGGGTTTGAACTCAGCCTGGGCACTGTCCTTGAGCTAGTGTGTGTGCGCGTGCGTGCACAAAGGCAGTACTATCTATTTGAGACACAGCTCCATTTCCCAAGTTTGGCATGGTTAACTGGAGATAAAAGTTTCAGGGACTTTCCTGCCCGAAGTGGTGTCAAACCTTGATCCTCAGATCTCAGCCTCTGGAGTAGCTAGAAACAGGCATGAGCCACTGGTGCCTGATCCATGCTGGGTTTTTCTATAGCTCTGATTCTCTCTCTTCTTAAACTGCAAACTCCTTAAGGGGATCTTTGTGTTCTTCTCCTGTTCCCACTGCTAATCAACAGCTCTCTCAGGTGGTGTTGTACTTCCTAAATGTGAGGCTTGTTGTTTTAATCCACCTTAGAAAAAAAAAAAAAAAGCTCAGCCATTATCTTTTTAACACTGATTCAGACTTTCAACTCACTGTCCTTGTTCTATGATTAGAGGTATTCTGTGATTAGATGTATTCGATGGCTTGTCTGGCTCTGTCTTCCATATTTTTCACTTCTTGTTCATTAATTCTCTTTTTGATTCCTTTATACTCAATCTTGAATAATTACATCAGTTTACACTCAGGTTCTCCAAATCTCTCTGTATTTGTGTCTAATAAGCTATTTTACCTACCAGTTAAAATTTTGTTTAAATTTCTTAATTTATATAATTTGCACTTGATTGTTTATAATAATTTAGAATAATTATCTTTATTGGCAATACTGGAGTTTTGAACTCAGGGTCACATACTTGCTAGGAAGGTGCTCTACCACTTAAGCCACACCCCCAATAATTTTTTGCTTTCTCTATTTTTCAGGTAGCACATCATGATTTTACCCTAGCTGGCCTCAGACCACAAACCTCCTAACATACCTCACTGACTTTGGGATTACAAGTATAAATCACCATACCCATCTTTTTAGTCGAGATGAAGTCTCCACAAGTTTTTGCCTGAGCTGGCCTCAAACTATGATCCTCCTAACCCCTGCCTCTAGACTCTAGAATCTTTGGTGTTACAAGTGTGGACACTGTATCTGGCCTCCAATTCTTATTTCACAGTGCTGTATTTTCTTCTTATTTTTCCCAAGGTTAAATTGTGAAATATTTTAAATGTATTCTCTCTCTCTCTTTCTCTCTTTCTTTCTTTGTTTTCTTTTTCTTTCTTCCATGCTAGTGCCAAGATTTGAACTCAGGACCTGTGCTTACTCAGCTTGCTCACTATGCTGGCTGGCACTCTATTACTTGAGCCACACTTGCATCTCAGCTTTTTTATTGTCTATTTTGGAGATAGAATCACAGAGATTTTCTGTCCAGACTGCTCTTGAAGTTCAATCCTCCAGATTTTAAGAAGCTAAAATTACAAATTAAGCCACCAGACCTCAGCTAAACATTTCTTTTGTTGACAGCTTTATTATTTGAAGTTCCTAGACATCTAAACATCTAACCTTGGTTTTCTATCTTCCTACCATTGGTCAAATATATTCTTTTTCTGTATTTTATTTTATTTTGTGTGTTTATGCTGGTCCTGGGGCTTCAACTCAAGGCTGGGGTTCTGTCTCTAAGCATTTGTGCTCAAGGCGAGCACTCTACAAGTTCAGCCATAGCTCTACTTCTGGCTCTTTTAGTTTTTAACTGGAGAGAAGAGTCTCATAGGTTTTCTTGCCCAGGCTGACTTCAAACTGTGATCCTCAGATCTCAGCCTCCTGAGTAGACAGAATTACAGGTGTGAGCCACAAGACCTGGCTTTCCTATATTTTAGAATTTAAAGTTTTAGGTTTACTTTCAGTAAGATTCTTTGTGGCAATCACATTTAAATTTATTTGGAGATAATATCCTCCCAGAATAAATGCATATTTCTTTTTGTCAGATGTTCCCGTGTAATAGCCAATTCTGTGTTCATGATTCTACCATTATTTTCCTACACGCTGGAACAAATGTAGTAAGGATGGCAGACAGGGACAATGCTGGCCTGTTGGGGAGAACTGTCCAGGAATATATGTTTGTCTTTGACCCAGAGAATAAATGAGATAGACGTTATCCTTGTTCATTTTTTGATATGATAATGTTTATATCAGCCTTTCACCGATGGTATAGCAGACCACATTTTATCAGTTCAGTCTCCCAATTCCCATTAGACCAGAGCTTTGGGTCCGATTCTGCAATAGTTTTGAAACCTGAGTCCAGTACTCGAGACCTTTGTCTCTTCTTCCACGCTGTAAGCTTAAAAAGATTTCAGTTTTCTCTTGGGCTTTACTCCAGGGGACTTTACTATCCTCTATTCAAGAACACTTATATTCTTCAGCAGGGTGCTTCAGTGATTTATGAAAGGAAAGATTGAAGATTATTTAGTCTATAAAAATCGTGGAAAGTCTAGACTTGAGAATACCTGTGGTGGAGTGTTATTAGTGAATTTCTGTTTCTTTTCTTTATGTGTGAGTGTGTGTTTTTTCAATCCTTTGACTTAAAAAAAGAGAAACCCTCTGGGTTCCAAAACAAAGGCAGAAGAAGCTAATGTCACTTATAAGTAGAAACAAAAATCGCCTTTCACATGTTTTTTGATCAGTCTGAAATTCTTCTCCCATACCTACTTTCTCTGATCAAAATCACATTCAACCTTCAAATGTCATCTTGGATTCAGTCTTCTTCCTAATGCTTTCCATGATAATAATAACTCCAAATAAAAGGACTGTTTATTAAGCGCTTACCTGCATTAAGCACTATTGGGGCATTTTGCACATATTATTTGAGTTCTATAAATAGTTCAGTGCCATGTTTTTCCTCATTGAACTAATATTTAAAAGTTAAGTAAAATTTCAAGGTGATCTAATCAGTAGCAGGTGGAGTGGATGAACTTTCTGTTGTGGTTTTAACCCACAACAAAGCAACATGCCATGGTTAACTCTAATAAAGGTATAGCAAGACAACACCCAAATTCATGTTGGACCCATTTCAATCCTCATATGCTTCCTCTTTGACAACCCATCCAACAGGTTAGCTGTTGCTTCCTCTAGCCATCAGCATGTTTTCAACATCTGTCTTCCTTCAATTTTCTCATGGGAGCTACAGGGAAAATAAAATTTGCAGCCCCGTGCTGGTGGCTCTTGCCTGTAATCCTAGCTACTCAGGAGGCTGAGATCTAAGGATTGTGGTTCAAAACCAGCCCAGGCAGAAAAGTCCTTGAGACCCTTATCTCCAGTTAACCACCAAAACAAAAACCAGAAGTGGAGCTGTGGCTCAAGTGGCACAATACTAGCCTTGACTCAAGTGGCACAATACTAGCCTTAACCAGAAAAGCTTGGGAACAGCACTCTCGTCCTGAGTTCAAGCCCCAGGACCAGAACACACACAAAACGTTGCTGCCGTTTCTACCTAGGATTCCTGGGACATTTGTCCGCTTTGTGTTCCCTCACTGGTGCTTCTCAGAGCCCAAGAGTGCCCAGCCTTTGAGCTGGGTCATCCCAGATGCCCAGCGGGCAAATGCGTCTGTGGACGAGGCCCCCTGCTGGTGGAGGCTTTTCAGGCGAGGTTCCAGATCTTCCTAAGCAGAGACAAGCAACACACTGAGCACAACAAAAACGATTCCTGCTCTGCACCTGTGTTGGAGTCATTTGCTGTGCACCAGGAATGAAAGGCAGTGTGGCTTCCATTTGGCCTGTCTGGCAGGATCAGCCATGGCCTGGTCAGAGGCTTGGCTGGTAGCAAGATTGGCAGTTCTTTTCCTCCAATGATTAAGGGCTGGTGACAGCTGGTGCCTCCTCTTTTCAGGGCCAAAAGTGTGCAGTGGAGTTTCGGTTCTGGATGTGTTTGTAGTCTTTGGCTCACAGCTGTGGGTCCAACCTATCTACAGACCTTCAGTCCTGTCCCTAGCTTCAACCCATCTTGGGCGGGTGAGGACTGTGACTCCAGCTCATGGATTTCGCTTTACCTGGAGCCATACCTCATCTCCAGCCCTCCTCTTCACCTGCCTGCCAGCCACCGTGCCACTCACTTGCTGTGCCGTCCTGCAGCCTGCTACCATCATGCCTCCTGTTCAGAACACTCAGAAATCCATTCCAGTCCCAGCCACCAGCCACCTTTCCTGGCTTGGACTGTGGCTCCTTCTTGGAGGGGCACAACTGTATTTTTCTTGGTGGTAGTGGTGGTCATGGGGCTTGAACTCTGGGCCTCGGTGCCGTCCCTCAGCTCTTCAGCTCAAGGCCAGTACTCTATCACTTGAGCCACAGCGCCACTTCAGGTTTCCTGGTGGTTAATTGGAGATAAGAGTCTCACAGATTTTCCTGCCCGGGTTGGTTTTGAACCATGATCCTCAGATCTCAGCCTCCTGAGTAGCTAGGATTACAGGCATGAACCACCGGCGCCCGGCTACAACTGTATTTTTACTCCCAGCTGCCCTATCCCTTTTGCTCCGATTAAAAGCTGTTAGCAAACAGGATGGCTACTGTGCACTCCCTCACCAAATTGTCTGACACAGATCCACCTGTGGACAGGGAAGCAGCCCGAACAACACCAGGCCATAGTCACTAGGGGAGCAATTGGGTCACTCCAAGATCAGAAGCCAAGGCATCAGAAACTGGGGAATGAGGAACAGTTATGCTGGAGTTTCTGGTAGCTGATCCCAGCATATCTGTGTTAAGAAGCAAAGGAGGGCAAAACCCAGCATGGGCCAGGTACCCGGGGGTCCCACCTGTAATCCTAGCTACTCAGGAGGCTGCCAGCCCAGGCAGGAAAATCCATGAAACTCTTAGTGACAATTAACCAAGAAAAAACTGGAAATGGAGCTGTGACTTGAGTGGTAGAGTGCAAACCTTGAGCACAAAAGCTCAAGGTCAGGGCTGGGGCAGAGTTCAAGCAAAGCAGGTAAGTGGTGGTGTTTTGCATGATGAGTCCTGTGCTACGGGAAGGAGGGCATTTCTTCTAGTTACTACATGAGACATCCCAACCTGGTGTTCTGGTCTAATATCTTTTAGTAAAACTGTGTGTGTGTGTGTGTGTGTGTGTGTGTGTGCGCGTACGCACGTATGTGCATGCACATGTGCACATGCCAGCACTAGGGCTTGAAATCAGGGACTGAGCACTATCCCTCAGCTTTTCTGCTCAAGGCTGCCACTCTACTTGAGCTCCACTTCCAGCTTTTTCTTTTTTTTTAAGGGAGGCTAATTTGGAGATAAGAGTCACATGAAGTTTCCTGCTAGGGCTGGCTTCAAACACCAGTCCTTAGATCTCAGCCTCCTGAGTAGCTAGGATAGCAACAGTGAGCTGCCAGTGCCTAGCTCAGTAAAACTTTTCTGCCTTAAACCAAGCAGAGCCAGTTATTTTGTCTGAAATTTAAAACTCTTTAAAAAAAAAAAAGAAAGAAAGAAAATTGGGGATGGAGGAGCCAGGGCTTAAATCTAGGGCCTAGGACCTGTCCCTTAGCTTTTTCGCCTAAGTCTCTACCACTTGAGACACAGCTCCACTTTTAGCTTTTTGGTAGTTAATTGGGGTTAAGTGTTTCATGGATTTTCCTGGCTTCAAACCACGATCCTCAAATCACAGCCTTCTGAGCAGCTAGGATTACAGTGCCAACCTTGAATTATCTTTTAATATCTTGTAATTCTATTAATCAGAAATCCTACAACTATAGACTGTTCATTTAATTTTTGTTTGCAGATCGTGACAGAAAGCATTGTTAATATTTAAAATCTGTGCACCCTACTGTGGTAGTAGAAAGTTAACCATTACAGTCAGATGTGGTAGCACATGCCTATAATCCCAGTACCCTGGAACCTGAGATAGGAGAATACTAGGCAAGTCTGGGAGGGGTGGGGGGAGAACAAAGAAAGAAAGAAAAAGAGGGGGAAGGAGGAGAGGAAGAAGGAAGAAAAGGAAGGAAGGAGGGAAGGAAGGAAAACAAAGAGAAGGAAGGAGAAAGAAAAAAAAGGAAGGGGCTGGGAGGTGACTCAGTGGTAGAGTGCTTGCCTCGCATGCATGAAGCCCTGAGTTTGATTCCTCAATACCACATAAACAGAAAAGCCAGAAGTAGCGCTGTGGCTCAAGTGGTAGAATGTTAGCCTTGAGCAAAAGAAGCTCAGGGACAGTGCCCAGGCCCTGAGTTCAAGTCCCAGGACTGGCAAAAAGAAAAAAGAAGAAAAAGAAGGAAGGAAGGACTATTAACAAATCTACACAGTAATCTTACAATAGCCAACCAATCAGCTACAATATAATTAAATATCATTTCCTTCACTGAAAGTTTTAGTGGTAATATTAATAATATTAGGTAATAAAATAATTATATTGATAATGAAATGTTTTAACTGTTTAATGTTTAAGGTAAATTACTGTTTTACCTTTCAAGTTTCATAATTGCTTTTGAGATTTCCATTTTGACAGAAATGTTTTATAAGCGATCTATCTGCTTTCTAACAAAACACATGTAGTTCATAAACCTCATAAACTTTGGAAGTGCATGACAAAAATGTGTTTACTGATTATGATGCCTAATCCAAGAGTTTAGAAACCACTGTTGTCAATTCAGAATATTCATTCTTAAGTGAAATTCAGGGCAAAATACTTAAAGAGCATTTCTAATCAAATAGTTCTAGTGTTTTTGGATAGCAGAAATCCTTCTCCAAAGAAAGCTACATTGCCTAGAACAAATGATCTTCCCTGACAGGGACTCTGGTTTGTTCCTTTCCTCAGGAATCCTAGGGGACATTATTTGAATGGAGAACAGACTAGATCTGAACAGACTAGATCTCGCTCCCTGCACTAGTTAGCAAGTTAGATTTTCATTTGGACTGGGGTTCTACCTATATTTTCTGAATCTCTTTTTTCTGTCCAAAAGTCTTCCCATCAGAGGCCATTATTTCACATAAGTGCTAGATTTGGAGGTGTTCTTGCAATGCTTTCAAAGATTATGTTTCCATCATGGTTCTGTTTGCAAACCTGAACATCTGCGGAGTTAGAGGAACTTCAGCACTTCTAAGAAAGCTGTTCAGGCAAAAGCATTTGAAAGAGAATTCACTATATTTCTGTTGTCTATTGGCATTGATAGGATATAGATATATACTGAATTAGAAGCCCAGCCAAACTCTTTCCTGGATCCAATCATAGTCACTCTATCATCTGATGGAAATGTGGCATCCCTAAAGCTCTGCTCTTGTTCACACATGTGCATTGTGACCAGCAAAGAAATAAGCCAGAGTGACTACAAGCAAATACCCTTGAACTTCATGGAGATTGACGACAGTGGTAATAAAAAGAGTCCTATTCTGTGGTAAGCACTACCAGTAAGCCAGCAGTTAAAAGGGGATAGCTTTAAGAGTAACCCATGCATTAGCTTTTGTCAATGAGATTTTCTTTGGCAGTAATATATTCTAGGGATTAAATTAAACCAAATGTTTGTAACAATGAAAATGTACTTATGTTAACAGGATTATTGTTCCAGTGAACATATTTACTGTGGTTACATTCAAACATATTTGGACATTATTTGATCATTTTTCACCTCTTTTTTTTTTTTTTTTTTTTTTGGTACCAGGCTTAGGTTTGAACTCAGGGCCTGGGCATTGTCCCTGAGCTTTTCTTTGCTCAAAGCTAATAATACTCTTACCACTTGTGCACAGTTCCACTTCTGTTTTTTTCTTTGCTTGTTTGTTTGTTTGTGGTGGTTTAATGTTTGTCTGCTTGTTTGAGAGTAGCAGAATTTGAACTCAGGGTCTTCCACTTGCTCAGCAGGACACTTGAATCATGTGCCTACTCCTTTTTTTCTTTTGATACTTTTGAATATAATTTTCCTTTTTGCCCTGGCTAGTCTGGACTGTAGTCCTCCTATTTATGCTTTCCAAAGTGGCTGGATACGACAGGAACTTTGCTGTGCCTCACCATTGTGCTTCCCCTGTACCCAGATTGCAGGCCCATGCCACCATACCCAGCCATCGATTTGAGATGGAGTCTTTTTGCCCTGGCTGGTCTTGAAGCACAATCCCTCATTGTTTATCTCCTAGATGGTGAGAATAGCCACACCTAGCTTTTTATTTGCTGAGATGAACTTTTGCTAAATTTTTGCACAGGTTGGTCTCAAACCATAATCCTCCTGATCTTGATCTTGGCCATGAGCCACAGCATTCAGCCTACCTATTCATCCTTTTGGTCCTGTAAAGATAAGCAGAAGTGAATAATAGGAAATGTCATTGTGTCCTCTTAACACTCTTGGCTACGTACACAAAAAAGTATCCTTTGTTCCTTCATGATGAAGAGAGAGAGGGGATTCGTGAATGACTCAAAACCATTTGAAGAGAGAGAGGGGATTTGTGAATGACTCAAAACCATTTGTGAATGACTCAAAAGACCTATGACTCCAATTTGTTGAGAGGACTCCCACAGAGGGGCATGCTAAACTCAGAGTCTTGTCATGCTACACACTGTCCCAGACTATGACAAGCTCAGAAAGCTCCAGAAGAAATGTTTGTAATAGGTGGGAGCTGTGGACATGATGAGAGACAATTTGTAACAAGGAGATGTGCTCACATTGATGGTTGGCAGTTTGTCCCCGTTCATATTCACTATGGTCAGGCTCAAAGGCAACTCAGTGGGCACTGATCAACCCAGGAGATTGTCCCTCACTCTGGGGCCACTCCCAGGCCACCCCAGAAGCACCAGGAACAGAAGAGAGCACTTTCTGGCTAGTCCCACCTTCCTAGCTAACCACTAGGTGCTGATCCAACCTCCTCCTTCAGAGGACACACCAAAGTTCCCCTTCATATAAATTTCCTATTATCACTTTCACTCATCTTTACAGATTGAAAAGCATGAGTAGGTAAGCTGAGTGCTATGGCTCATGCCTGTAATCCTAGAAGACTCAGCCGTATGCACTGATCCAATGCCTTGATCCAGAGCTGCACCTATAATCTCACAAGTGATTCTTTAAAACAGAGGCTCCCATCCCAAACCAATCAAATCAGAACAGCATCTTCAGAGTTGATGTGCAAGCATGCTTGCACTTTAACAGACGAGCAGTAGATTTCTATTCACTTAGTCAAGCACTCTCTCATCAATAAGTCTTTCTAGAGATCTTTGGTCCCTTGACCCTATTGTCTTTCCCCATTCAACATTCCCTTGTCCTTATGTCCATTCTCCTATGATTCCTAATTACAATCCTGTACACACGCACACTGTGACACTCTAATAAAGTCATTCATTTGTTGACTGACTGCCACAAGGCCTTCACGTGGGAACCAGACTTCCGGAACATCCCTAGGGGGACAACCAATCATGATGACAGTTTTCGTTCTAAATCCATGATCATGGCTCTGGGGTTTGCATGTGATATGGTTCAATATTGTATGGTATCTTCAGATTTTCAGTCTCTCACATGCATAGCCAAGTTTTTCCTCAAAAACTATATTACCCTGCTCTGCCCTGCCCCCCACTATTGGTTGGTGACCTGATCTTATCATTCTTGAACAGACAGAAATGAGACAGGATCCCTCATCTTCCTAGCTCCAAATCTACAAAAGCATACACACACATACACATACATGTGTGAACATATGTATGTATATATGTGTGTATATATGTGTGTGTATACACACACAAGTACATATCCACACTTTTTTCCCTTCCTCCTTTGTTATGGGTACAGTCCCTTATCCCTCCATAAACTAGCCTTCCATTCAATTCTGGATCTTTCCTCCTGTGTCTTGTAGGATGATATCTCTCCCTTCATAGAAATAAATGTGCTTCAGTCTCTTCCTTCCCTCTGCCATCCAATGTTCCTTCTCCAAACAAAACAAACCTTCCTTAATGTGGCATTCATTGTAGCTGCCACGCTGTGTCTCGCTCGGCTTCTTTCACATGAAAACTTGCTTTCAGAATTTCTTTAGTCATTTTCCCTAGTTCCTCAATGTAACAGTGAAAACACTATTACCACGGCCAATCTCATCTTCCAAAGTGTTTTCTTGGATGTCTAGAAGGAATCTCATAGATCACATGTCTATAAATCATCTCCCTATTCTAGCCCCACAAAATAATCTGGTCCCTCCCAAATCTTTCTACCTTACAAGGTGGCTGTGTAGTTGTAAGGTGTTCAAACTGATTCTTCTCTCTTTCTTTCTTTATTTGTGCCAATCCTGGAGCTTGAACTCAGGGCCTAGGTGCTGTCCCTGGGCTTTTGTGCTCAAGGAAAGTGCTCTGCCACTTGAGCCACAGCTCCACTTCCAGTTGTTTGGTAATTTATTGGAGATAAGCTTCTCATCAACTTTACTGCCCAAGCTGGTTTTGAACCATGATCCTCAGATTTCAGCCTCCTGAGTAGTTAGGATTACAGGCATGAGCCACTGGTACCTGGCTGATTCTTCACTTTCTATCATAGTCTTTGTATAATCCATCAACATGTTCTGTAGGATGTCTTTCCAAAATATTTCCTGGATACATTCATCTCTCTCCATTTTCCACCACCTTGGTCCAATTACCATCATTCATTCAGGTGGACATGAATTCACTTGCCAGGTCACACCTGCTTTCTCTATGGCAACCTATGACATTTTTTCTTAAACATAAAAATGTTGGGCTGGGAAGGTGGCTTAGTGGTAGAGTGCTTGCCTAGCATGCATGAAGTCCTGGCTTCAATTCCTCAGTACCATATAAACAGAAAAAGCTGGAAGTGGCGCTGCTCAAGTTGGTAGAGTGCTAGATTTGAGCCAAAGAAGCTCAGGAACAATGCCCAGGCCCTAAGTTTAAGCCCCAGGACTAGTTAGAAAAGAAAGAAAGAAAGAAAGAAAGAAAGAAAGAAAGAAAGAAAGAAAGAAAGAAAGAAAGAAAGAAAGAAAGAAAGAAAGAAAGAAAGAAAGAAAGAAATAGAGGAAGAAAGAAGGAGAGAAAGAAATAGAGGAAGAAAGAAGGAGAGAAAGAAAGAAAGAAAAAAGGAGAGAAAGAAAGAAGGAGAAAAAGAAAGAGAAAGGAAGGAAGGACATAAAAATGTCTAAAGATTTTTAATATCTTTGGGGTTTGTTGTTGTTGTTGTTTACAACATGCAATCAGATCACTTCTCAAGCCTGTCATTATCCTTAGACTAAATTCACACTGTTTGGATGTATATAATCTGGCCTTGCTTCCCCCCCAGCATCGCCTCAGATCGCTGGCCACCACTGCTGCTATCATTACAGAGGCAAATTACCTCTATGTGCCCACTTCACCTTCTACTCCAGAAAAAGCTCCAATTCTTTACTTCAGCTTGATCTCCCCTTGTCTTCTCTTGGCCCGCTCCTTCTGAACTCAGCTCCTGGAGCCACCATCCAACTCATCACTTTTTATTACACTATTTCTTATCTTATGGCACTTGTTCAACAAATGAAGTCATTTTAGCTGACATTCCCAAAGTAGATAAAATAACTCTTAAAGAAAACCTCCAGAGATTAGTGAAAGAAGAAAGAGCCTTTGGGTGAGATGTACTCTAATTCCTAATTTTTTTCTTTTTCTTTTTTTTAATTTTATTTTACTGTAAAGACGCTGCACAGAGGGGTTACATGCACAGTTACATGAGTAAGGTAATGAGTATATTTCCCATCGAGCATTGTTACCTCCTCCTTTGTTTTTTCCCTACCATCCCTTCCCTCCCCAACTCCTCCCCTGCCCCAAGTTGTAAAGTTTGTTTCCAACATAGTGTCTTGTGAGTATCATTGCTGCAATGGATCATCCTGTGTCCTTGTTTCAGCATTTTGTTATTTTCCTTTCCCTCCCGAAATTAGATAAATGTATATACAAGATGCAGGGCACCAGAATCGAACACAGTGACAACAGGGGATATACCATAGAGGGAAGAACATACAAAAGAAACCAAAAAATCACATAGTACATTAACAACAACAACAACAAAGAAAAACCTCTTGTGATCATACCTTGGGGTTCATTTCACTTAGCGTCATATGTACACAGCTTTTGAAATTTTTCTGCTAATCTGATTCCTCATTTTTTAAAGAAAGCTACTTTTATTTTCTTTACATTTGTCTTTGGATTCCTGTTATTATTTATTTATCTATTTATTTATTGTTTTGGTGGTACCAAGGAATTGAACCCAGGGCCTTATGCATGCTAGACAAATGCTCTACCACTAAGCCACATTCACAGCCTTAATTCCTCAGCTTTAAAGACAGTGCTTGCATGGCATGGTGGAGAGGTTTAAACTTTAGTAAGTGCCATCACTATATCAGTTTAGTTATAATAATATCCAGTCTCTGACTAAATCCCATGAATTTTGGATCAAGTATTTTATGTTCCCTGTTTCAATACAAAACCAGAACTTGGTTTATTGAAAAAGCCCTCTCTTTGTTAACTTAAGAAATAAGGGCCGGAGACATGACAGTGAGAAAGCAAATACAAAGTCCTGAGTTCAAACCCCAGCATACATAGACACACATACACATACACACACACACTCAAACATGCACATGCACACACACATGAACACACACAACAAGAAATCATTACTTATTCCAACAAAAAGGGTATGATTAATTTTGTGTCCTTCTGAATGATAACACCACTTCTACTTTCAAAAGCTAATTAGAAGCCAGGTGCCCAGTGGCTCATGCCTGTAGTCCTAGCTATTCAAGAGGCTGAGATCTGAAGATCATGGTTCAAAGTAGCCTAGGCAGAAAAAGTCTGTAAGACTCTTATCTCCGGTTAACCACAAAATGCCAGAAGTGGCTTATGGCTCAAGTGGTAGAACACTAGCCTTGAGCAAAAAAGCTCTAGGACAGCAGGCCCTGAGTTCAAACCCAGGACCAGCACTACATGATGAGAGAGAGAGAGAGAGAGAGAGAGAGAGAGAGAGAGAGAGAGAGAGAGAGAGAGAGAGAGAGAGAGAGAGAGAGAGAGAGAGAGAGAGAGAGAGAGAGAGAGAGAGAGAGAGAGAGAGAGAGAGAGAGAGAGAGAGAGAGAGAATATTATTTTAATGTGCCAAGTATCCTGATTTTGAAATTTTCCAAACACTTTTTTCATTAGTTGTCTCTCTGTTATACCTTCATTTCCCTAATGCTTTTTTTTCCTCTTAGGTAGATTATTCCCTTTAAAACATTGAAATGAGGCACTAAGTTAGCAACAATTTGAGATAAACAATGATTGGATCCTATATCCATAATGAAGATTAGCAACTAAATTTTTGACCCTACATGAAGCCAATAAGCTGTCCCTAAGTCCATTTTAATTAACATGAAACATTTGTCTACTCCAAATGGTAGGAATAAATCTTCAAGGTCAAATTTGTATTTAAAAATCTGAGTTGGCCGATACAATATGGGTTTGCATACTGACATTTTAAAGTGGTATTTCCATTTTGAATACATATAGCTTAAGATTTACTAGGTAGAGCTGGACATGGCATAGGTTGCAATGCAAGCTAATCAGACCAACACAGACGAATCTGGAGTTTGATGCCAGCCCAGGCAAAAGTAATGAGACCCTATCTCAAAAACAAGAGCTGAAGGAGTAGCTCCAGTTAGGTAGAAAGCTTGCATAACAAGTCTAAGACTCAGAATTAAGAAAACAAACTACTGCTGGCTATCAGGAACTCACTACTGTAATCTTTGCTACTCAGGAGGCTGAGATCTGAGGATCAAGATTAGAAGACAGGAAAATTCCTGAGACTTTTTTTTTTGCTGGTCCTAGAGCTTGAACTCAGGGCCTAGGTACTGTCCTTGATCATCTCTGAGCTCAAGGCTAGTGCTCTACCACTTGAGCCACAGCACCACTTATGACATTTTCTGTTCATGCGGTACTGAAGAATTGAACTCAGGGTTTCATGTGTGTTAGGCAAGCACTCTACTGCTAAGCCACATTCCCAGCCTCCTGAGACTCTTATATACAATCAACTACTAAAAAGTCAGAAGTGGAGCTGTGGTCCTACTCGTAGAGCACTAGCCTTGAGCAAGAAAAGCTAAGAGACCGGGCTGGGAAGGTGGCTCAGTGGTAGAGCGCTTGCCTTGCATGCATGAGGCCCTGGGTTCGATTCCTCAGCACCACATAAGAAAAAAGAAAAAAGCCAGAAGTGGCACTGTGGCTCAAGTGGTAGAGCGCTAGCCTTGAGCTGAGGAGCTGAGGGACAGCGCCCAGGCCCAGAGTTCAAGCCCCACAACCGGACCCAGAAAAAAAAAAAAAAGCTAAGAGACCATGTCCAGGTCCTGAACTCAAGCCCCAGTACAGACACCAAAACAAAACACAACAACAAAAAAATACAACTGATCTCAAATTCACTATGCAGCTGAGGTACTTTTGATCCAAAGGCCTCAGCTTCCTGAATGCTAGACTCCCACCTACATCTCCCCACACTGCATTTACAAACGTTAAACAAGATTTTTCTTACACATCTTTTTTCCTTCCAAACAGCTTTTAAATCTCACTCGTTGCAAAAAACAAAACAAAAAACAAAAAAACAAAACAAAAACAAACGGTAGGTCTCCTTGTCTTGGAGAGGGGCTCGATTGCTTATGGGAAATCATGCTGCTGGCCTCAGTTCTCCTACTAGGAGTCCAAGACTCCTGAGCACCAGCAGGGAGCAGGCCCTGATTTCTAGGCAGCAACCACAAATGCCACGCTTCTGGGCCAGCTGACAGCAGGAGAGCCATTGCTTTCTACCTGAGGATCATCGCTGACAGCAGTGCCAGTCATGAGGACAAGGTGAACACAGCCAGCTCGATCAGCTTCACCGCCTCTGACCTCACTCAGTCTGTGGGAACACGGAGTCTCAGATCCTAAGAGATCTCCAACTTGCAGGCTCAATTAAGCACACCTGCTTCCTCTCTCCTGCCATCTTTTATCTCAGCACTGACTTTGCCCAGCCCTGACCCCCGGCTTGGGAAGCTAGCTAGAACTCACACATACCAGACCTGTGATAGTCATGTACTTCATTAAAAAATAATAATACAGCTGGAAGGGAGTTGGGGGGAGGAAAATCTGGAGCACCATGAGGGAGTGGGTAACGAGAAATGAACTCACTACCTTACTTATGTAACTGTAATACTTCTGTGCATCACCTTGACGATACAACTTTTTAAAAAATACAGCTCTATTTAAATTCAGTGGGAGTCTCCTATGTATGGCACTCGAGTTTCTATACTATATTACTACAAAACAGGTAGTAAAGCATATACCATTGTATGGGATATGTGTATACTCTGAACCGTAATTCATTTTGGTCAGACTCTCACTTTAAAACATTCTGGAAACTTGTAAGTGGGGCAGGAGAGAAAAAGTTAGGGAAAGCAAAGGAAGGTGTAACATTGTCCAAAAAGTATTGTACTCATTACTTGACTTATGAAGTCATCTTTAAAAAAATTTTTTTGGCAGTCCTAAGACTTGAACTCAAGATCTGGGCACTGTCTCTGAGCTTCTTTGTGCTCACAGATAACACTCCATCACTTTGAGCCACAACACCCCTTCCTGCTTTTTCTGAGTAGTTTATTGGCAGTAAGAGTCTCACTCTCCTGCCTGGGCTGCCTTCAAACCAGGATCCTCAGATCTCAGCCTCCTGAGTAGCTAGGATCACAGGTGTGAGCCACCAACACCCAGCTTGTCCATCGCCTTTATAATAACAATAAAAATAGTTTTAAAAAACATTCTGGAGTTCTCCATTCTTGGCTTTCCTGTTCTGTCACAAGCTCCTGGTTCATGGACATGTCTCTCTGATTTCACCAGCTTCACCAATATGACGTTTCTCCTAGCATAGCAGAGTAATTGACATGACAAACAGAGCAAAACATAAATGGCACCAACAGCAGAATATTCTACTCCTGAAACAACCCTGGTAGGAAATGGAGGCCAGTGCCATTGGCTCACTTCCACATGGTAATCCAGGGACCCAACCTTCTCTATTGTGTGGCTCTACCTCTGTGCAGGGCATTGTCATTATCTGCCATCCGCCTGAGGAAAGGGAAAGGACAAGTGTGATCATATTCTATGCTTATGCCATCTCTTCTAAAAGCTGGCTGTACTCCATACATTAAATTGAGCGTGTACTTCTTGTTTGGGAAGCCAAGATATGGAACATCAAATCATTACAAATCACTAATGTTCACACCAATATGTTTTCTGTTACACATTTAATTCTCTTACACATCTAACTGTCTAGAATCATTTCCTAAAATATGTTTAGTTCTTGATTTAACATGGTCAAGAGCACAAAAATTCTTAAGGTTTGGGGAGGGAAGGGATAGTAGGGGAAAAACAAAGGAGGGGGTAACAATGCTCGATAGGAAATGTACTCATTATCTTACTCATGTAACTGTAACCCCTCTATACAGTATCTTTACAATAAAAATATTTTTTTTAAATTCTCAAGGTTAATAGTAACTTAACTGGTGACTAAATTTAAACTATTGATAGGTGACGTTTATGTAGATGTTTTTTTGGCCTGTTAAAAAATGAGAGAATTAAAACCACACATTCTAATTATTCAGCTACTTTTATTTTGGGGAACATTTTTTTAAAAATACTTAAGCTTTTATATAAATTAGATAACTCTTCTTATAGAATTATTTAATCATAGGAGGCTAATCTTCCTCCACAATATTCTGTCTTGCATGAGACTTCCGGGGGTTGTGGGGGGGGGGGGGGAGGGCAGAGAATAGAATCCTTCTATCCTTGAATAGAGAATTTAATTGTCTTGGCCAGGGTGACTTTGCTAGATAATACTACGGAGTCAGCCTGTGAGAGCCACCCACTTTTCATATTGACCAAAGATTAATTCTTACAACAGTGACTCCTAACTAGTCAGAACCCTCCAAACTTTGTCGATCAAGAGAGGGAACTAAATGAGTTGCTCATGACTCAGTTCCACATAAGATAAAGGAGAGATAAGACAGCTGGCTGGTCATCTGAAAGGTGGATATTACCCACTGATATCACCAGAGTCTAAATTATTTTCCTTACCTTTACAGATTGAAAAAGTATGCTCCTCACAGTGCATAAATGCCATCAGACTCGGGGATTATTCATGATAGGCAAGCCTGCAAGAGGCTGAGATGAATCCAAATGCCATTTATTCATTTAATTAAGAAATATGAGGGGCTGGGGGTTTAGCCCAGCAGAATGGTGCCCGCTCGGTGCGCGCAAGGCCCTGGGTTCGGTCCTCAGCCCTGGGGAAAAAAAAAAGAAATATGAAGCCAGGTGTTAGTGGTTCATGTCTAGAATCCTAGCTACTCAGAAGGCTGAGATCTGAGGATCGAATATGAAGCCAGCTCAGACAGAAAAGTACAAGAGACTCTTATTTCCAATAAGCCAGCAAAATGCAGGAATAGAGGCATGGCACCCGCCAAGTATGAGTGGAAAAGCTGAGCGAGAGTATAAGGCTCCAAGTTGCAAGGCCCAATACTGGCACAAGAAAAAAAAAAAAAGGAATATGTCTGTGACATCCAAAAGAATGCTGCTTTTGGCATGAGCTAGCTGATGTCTTAGTCCATATTCCTACAGCTATAACAAAATGCCTTTGTCTGGCTGAGTCATAAACAACAAAGATACTGCTAATAATTTAGGAGGCTGGGAGGTTCTCAAGAAGAGCATCAGTCGATGTGGTGTGGGTGAGCTGCTCTCTGCTTTGTGGATGGAGTCTTCATGCCATGCGCCCACCTGTGGAAGAAGGAGGGAAAACAGGCTCCCTGATCCCATACCTAATCACCTCCCAAACACCTTCCTCTCATTGCCTTCACTTTGGGATTCAGGTTTCAACATATAAAGTTGTGAAAGAACACAACATTCAAACCACTGCACCTGTACATTCCCTGTAAGTAGTCAATATTTAAATCAAATTATAACCAGGAAGTTCCTTGGCAAGCAGTTAGAAATTTGAACTAAGGAGTTATTTGTAAGCTCCAAATGTTTGATAGCATTGGATTTCAATCATCTAATTCTATTAGCAGCAAAACACATTTACAGGATAAGGTCTTACAAAGAGTACATATATAGGTCTTTCTCTCTCTCAGACACACACGCACATACACACACACACACACACACACACACACACACACATACACACTCACACACACCACTGAATTATAGTGGCCCATGCAGAACCCTATATTTTAGAGAATCTGGTAGCTCATTCCTAGAATCTTAGGTATTCAGGAGGCTATGATATGAGGATCCCAGTTCAAAGCCAGACTGAGCAGACAAATCTAATTCTTAGCTCTGATTAACCAGCAAAAAATCTAAAGTAGGTAAAGCACTGGTCGCTCATGCCTTTCATCTAAGCTACTCAGGAGGCTGAGATCTGAGGATTGCGGCTCAAAGCCAGCCTGGGCAGGAACATCCATGAGACTCTTATCTCCAATAAACCACCAGAAAACTGGAAGTGGCGCTGTGGTTTAAGTGGTAGAACACTAGCCTTGAGCTAAAGAGCTGAGGGACAGTGCCCAGGCCCAGAGTTCAAGCCCCACAATCAACCAAAAAAAAAAATCTGGAAGTAGAGATGTGATATAGTACCAGCCTTAGATGAAAAAGCAAACCAAGAACACACTGTCCTGAGTTCAAGCCTAAAAGGGAGGAGGAGGAGCAGGAGGAGGAGAGGAAGAAGAAAGTAGAAGGAGAAGAAGAAATAAATGAGCTGGCATATGCAGAGATACAGGAGCATGAAAAACTTTATAAAGTATTGTTAAACTATTTGGCTCAGATACAGAGAGCTATTCCTCATAAGAGCCTTATAAGAAATTTCAACAGGGCCATAACATGATTAGATGTCAATTTTAGAAATATCCTTCTAGCTGAGAAGTAGAATACTGCAGTAGTAGGAAAGGTACACTAGATGCCAGGAAGGGAATTAAGAGACCAGTATCTCACGCTACCATCTTCCTTGACTCCATTGCCACACCACCAGTCTTCAAAGGCCAGTATCTGCCTCTCATCACCTGAATGCTTTCTTCTTGCTGTCAGAAACCACTCTGTTGCCTGTAGCAGGCTTGAAGGGTCAAAGAGCTAGAGCCTAAATTATTCACTCAACCAGTGAAGAGGCTTGTTTTTAACCTGAAATGTCTCCATTGGGTGATGCAACTTCTGGCTTCTTTCCTTTCCTGTCTTACCTCGTATTTGGGGGATCTTCATTGAACTATACTGTCTTTGTATTCTTTGCTTTCCAAGTCAATTGCTTGCATTCAAATATCTCTCTGTCTGTCTCTGTCTCTGTCTCTGTCTCTGTCTCTGTCTCTGTCTCTGTCTCTGTCTCTGTCTCTGTCTCTCTCTGTCTCTGTCTCTCTCTCTGTCTCTGTCTCTCTCTGTCTCTGTCTCTGTGTCTCTGTCTCTGTCTCTGTCTCTGTCTCTGTCTCTGTGTCTGTCTCTGTCTCTGTGTCTGTCTCTCTCTCTCTCTCTCTCTCTCTCTCTCTCTCTCTCTCTCTCTCTCTCTCTCTCTCTCTCACTCTTTTCCTTTTGGGTTGGTCCTGGGGCTTGAACTCAAGACCTGGGCACTATCCCTGAGCTATTTTGGTCTCAGGTAGACCTCTACAACTTGAGCCATAGGCTCTACTTCTGGTTTTTTGATGGTTAATTGGAGATAAGACTATAACAGACTTTCCTGCACAGGCTGGCCTTAAACCTTGATCCTCAGATCTCAGCCTCCTGAGTAGCTAGGATTACAGGCATGAGCCTCTAATGCCTATGCACATTTAAATCTCTTTTTATTTTTTTAATCTGATTTTTCGGGGGAACCCAAACTAAAATCAGACTAGCACAAGTGAGTTATGAGGTAGACTTGGAAGCGGAAGAGATGGGTTGAAGATATATGTGTTCAAAAGATAAAACTAAATATGAAAGATCAGAGAGAATTTGGGGATGGCTTTCCGACTTCCAGTGTGAGTGGTGGTGGATAATAGCACCATTCATCATGTAAAGTAATCAAGGAGGAGGAGACCAAGAAAATGGGGATAAATTCAGAGTTGGACATGCTGACTATAAGACAAATGTGCAGACCGAGAACTAGGGTGTTAGACATACAGCCAGAGCTCAGAAGACTAAGCTGGATACAGTGAACTTTTTTTAAAAATCATTTTTGTACTCAACTCATATATTTGAGGAAAATAAGACTAGAGGCAGACCCCCTTCTTCCCTTGAGAGAAATCAGTGGGTAGCTGATGTCCCTTCTCAGCTGATTAGTAGCCAAGACACAGTGATGTGACCTAGCTTTGACCAATCAGGCTCCCTCACCAGGATGTTTACATATTGAAAGGATGATGGTGGGAACCAAGGACCAGTTAATTATTCAGAGCAATCCTGACAGGACAGAGTCCAGTGTGTCAGGGCTGAGGGCTGAGGGTATTCATGAACGCACTTCTACAGTCTCCAACAGATCAGCTGCGGGGAGAAAGTCAAACATTCTTGCTAGTTTAACATCATGTTAGGGATTCCAAGTCAAATTCTGCCCCTGTTTTTATCTTTTTAAGGGCCAAAGGTTTTCTCCACACATACACCCCCTCTCTTTCTCTCCTCTCTCTTTTGTGCCAGTCTTGGGGCTTGTAAACTCAGGGCCTAGATGCTGTCCCTGAGCTTATTTTTTTCTGAAATTTTTTTATTGAGAAAATATCTTACAGAGGGGTTACAATTACATGAGCAAGGTAACAGTACATTTCTTATCAAGCATTGTTGCCTCCTTCTTTGTTTCCCCTTCCCATCCTTTCCCATCCCCCTTCCCCACCCCCAGCTTCTTTTGCTCAAGGCTAGTACTCTATCACTTGAGCCACAGCACCACTTCCAGCTTTTTCTGTGTATGTGGTGCTGGGGAATTGAACCCAGGACTTCATACTAGGCAAGCACTCTACCCACTGAGCCACATTCCCAGCCCTGTCCATGAGCTTTCTTTGCTCGTTAGTATTCTACCACTTGAGACATAATTTCACTTCCAGAGATCTTGTTTTTTGTTTTTGTTTTTGTTTTTTTTGGGGGGGTTGGTAATTGGAGGGAAGAGTCTCATGAACTTTCTTCCTCAGGCTAGTTTTGAACTGGGATCCTCAGATCCCAGCCTTCTGAGAGGATTACAGACAAGAGCCACTAGCACCCAGCAAATCTTCCATTTTTTTTTTAACCTGAAAGTAGGTTCATAGGTTGGGTTTCTGTGGTTTGTTTTGCATTAAATGTGGCTGTCTGCTTGGAACATTCCTTTTATGTTTTTCTTTTTTTTTTTGTCGGTCGTGGGGCTTGAACTCTGGGCCTGGGCGCTGTCCCTCAGCTCTTCAGCTCAAGGCGAGCGCTCTACCACTTGAGCTACAGCTCCACTTCCGGTTTTCTGGTGGTTTATTGGAGATAGGAGTCTCACGGTCTCTCCTGCCCGGGCTGGCTTTGAACCGCGATCCTCAGATCTCAGCCTCCTGAGTAGCTAGGATTACAGGCGTGAGCCACCAGCGCCCGGCCTTTTATGTTTTTCTTATTTTGGATGTACTGTGTTTGAATATAGGTCCTTGCCTAGTTAGGCAGATGCTCTACTGCTTGTACCATTCAACTACTCCTGGATTTAGGTATTATTTCACAATTTTTTTTGTCAGTCATGGAACTTCAACTCTAGGCCTGGGTGCTGTCCCTCTGTTCTTCCGCTAAAGGCAAGTGCTCTACCACTTGAACTCCAGCGCCACTTCCTGAACAATTTTTTTTTTGGAGTGGAGGGAGTTACTAGGGTTTGAACTTTCTGTCTCATTGCTAATGTCCTATCTCCTGAGCCATGACTCCACCCCAGTTTTTTTGCTGGTTAATTGGAGATGAAGTCTCATGTAGACTTTTCTGTCCAAGCTGGCTTTTGTACCACAATCCTTCAGGTCTCAGCCTCCTGAGTAGCGAGGATTATAGGCACGAGCCTCCAGTACCTGGCTTGCAATATTTTTTTTTAATCAAACAGAGAAATATGGTGTTTGAACAGAGGTAACAGAATGAACTCACAAAATGTTAATTGTTAAAGATGAGGGGCAGATAGTTTTTTGGAATATTCTCTGTACATTTCTGTATGATTTTTTTTTTTTTTTGGTCAGTCCTAGAGCTTGAACTCAGAGCCTGGGCACTGTCCCTGAGCTTTTGTGATTAAGGCTAGCGCTCTACCACAGTATCACTTCCAGCTTTTTCTGTTTATGTGGTAGGAAGGAATTGAACCCAGGTCTTCATGTCTGGTAGGCAAGCACTCTACCACTAAGCCACACTCCCAGCCCTTCTATATGTTTATCAGGTATTTAAGATAAGAAAGACCGTGGGATGGCTATGGAGGATGAATCCAAAGAGGAGAAAAATTGGGGCCAGAAAGGGCATTCAAAGCTCATGGCAGAGAACTACATTTAGAAGTAAGCCAAAGGAAGCCCAATGCCGGACACCTTACATATGGCCAATATCCGTTGATTGATCTTAATCTAGAAAACTGGCAGCTGTTTGGAGATAGAACTAAACTTGGTTTACTCCAAATGCTAACATTTTGGAAATCTCTGAGGAGTCCGGGCACCAGCTGAGTGTGTTCTGGAAAGGAAGCTTCCTCACACTAAGACATCCCACACGCTGTGTGCCACAAACAGCTCCCATTTGTCTTTGGTTAACTACAAGAGTTTCCTTTACAGGAAGCTATTGTCACTCTTGATATTATTAATTCTATTTTCCTAATCCTAAAAGTTTTTCTCCTAATGGATTTCTAGTCTTTTCACCAATCTTGACCAGTCAAGTGTGTGTGTATGTGTATGTGGGGGGGGGGGGGGGAGGGGGTTCCTAGGGCTTGAACTCAAGGCCTGGGCACTGTCTCTAAGCATTTGTGTTCAAGGCTAGCACATTTTTGGTGGTTAATTGGAAATAAGAGTCTCATAGACTTTCCTGCCCAGGCTGGCTTTGAACTGGGATCCTCAGATCTCAGCTTCCTGAGTAGTTAGGATCACTAAGTAGTTAGTGGGCCATAGATGTTTGGATATTTGGACAGTCAGGATTTCAAGGTATCACTTTATAGCCTTATTCCCTAAGTGTTGCAAAACTATCTCTGGCCCCACCTCCCACCCATGTCCCAAGAAGAGGAACTTGGAATTCCTTCCCAAGGGCTGTCTGGAGGGTTGAGTGACACCAGCATGGGCCACTTAAAGGAATCAGTTCCCACTTGATGGAATGAAATCTTTTGGTTTTCCACGCTCCCTCCCCCTCCTATGTAGTCAAAAATGTCTGGGACTTACTCAATTATCTGGGCCTTATCCGCCATTTTGTCCCTAGCAGTCCATAGGGAATTTGATCAAAAGAAAAAAATCCCAGAATAGAAACTAGCCACACCTGCAAATTTTATTACCAGTGTGTTGTTTGTTTGTTTGGTTCCGATGGAGAAAGGTTGGTGGAAAATTAAGAGCTACGGGAAGATTGTCCTCAGGGCCCAGCTCCTCTGCTGCTGTGGGCTGCTTTCCAGTTGGTGCAACAGGAGATGTGGGGCTGTGTTTGCTTTTCTTGGCATCCACAGAGGTGGTGTCTGTAGCTGAAGACACTGGGGTGGCTGCCAGAGGCCCTGCTGGAGCTGCGACTGTACGAGTCCAGGTTCCAAGATCTCATCTGCTCACAGCAATGGGGGAACATTTTGATCTTGGCAAACACTCTCCTGCTGACACTCCATGTCCAGCCGCTTCTTCTCCCTACTTCTCTGACCCCAAGCAGAGCAGTGCAGTGACCTCTGGACATACACAGCTGGGCAGCACCACTGTCTCTGGAATTCCACCCCCCCCCCCTCCTCCCGTGTCTCCCTGGGGAATTCACCACAGTGGACAAAAACATGATTACAGACTGCTAGTGACCTGGCAGCATATTAACGCCAGGCCCTGTGCGGGGAAGCAAAGTGGGAGCCAGCCTGCTTTTCCTGGTAGCTAAGCCCACTGCCCTGCCCACCCCAGACATGGTGGGAGCAAGAGGTTCAGCCATGGGAATGAGCCCCAGCACACACACACACACACACACACACACACACACACACACACACACACACACACACACACACACACACACACACACACACACACACACACACACACACACACACACACACACACACACACTGCATTCCTTGCAAGAGCGATCACCCTCATTGGCTGTCTCTGGTGGGCGACATTGGGTTTCACTCCGGAAAAATCTTCCAAAACTCACGCTCCTCATTTATCACCCCAAGCTGCAGCCCCTTCCTACCAATGTTGCCTCATCTCTCCCCTTCCCCACATCTTCTCAGCCTTTGCACCCCAGTTTCACTCCCCCCTCATATTACTGTGAGACAAGTCAGCTCTGTTTCCATCCCTCTTCTCACGGGTCTGAGCCAGTTTTGTTACCTCCTGGTCCATAGACAAAAGAGACAAAAGTCAAACCACCACAGTTAAGTTCTTACTTCTATAAGAACTACATTCATCTGATAGAATCTTCTGGTAATCTTTGGGGCTGGATATTAAATCCAGGGTCTCGTACAAAATAAACACACGTCCCACTACTAAACCACACCCCACTGCCTTTCCTGCAAGTTTTAAGTAGTAATTACTTAGTTTTAATAACTACTAAGTACCCAATAAAAAATAATATTATGTCATTTGCAGGGAAGTAGATGGAACTGGACAAATCATCAAGTTAAGTAAATCAGGCCCAGAGAGACAATGGGTACATGTGTTCTCTCATATGTAGAAATTAGACATCTATGAAACCACACAGAGAGCCATATGCATGTATACACGATCAAAGTATGACTTTCGTGTGGTAATACATAGGGATAGGATTCCATCCTTTGAGCAAGTAACAGATGATTTGGCAAAATGAATACCAGGAAGTGGAAATATGTCTTGACTGAGGGAAATGGAGGTTAAAGCAAGAGACAAACACAGAGAGGCATGATGGGTGAATTCACTCATCACTGTACATAGGTGAAAATGGAGCTAGGAAACTTGGGGAGATGAATGAGGGCGAGATGGATGGGAGAGTGGGGGAGAATGGAAGAGGTGACACTGATCAAGATGCATTGTACACATGAATATACATATTAAATTGCATAATTAAAAAGGGGGAAAGAGGCTAGAGACATGACTCAGGTGGTAGAGGGCTAGCTGATCAAGCAAGCTAAGAAGGCAAGTTGAGTTAGCCAGCTGAACAAGTTTGAGGCCCTAAGTTCAAACCATGGTACTATCCCCCGCCAAAAAAAAGGACTGAGATAGTTGTTTTACCTTTGTGTTAATATGCACACAAGGCAACATCTGTGAGAAACAAACAAGCCTTCACCAGACAATCTGCTGATGCTTGATCTTGGAATCCCCAGTCTCCAGAACCTATAAGCAATAAATTTGTGTTGTTTATAAATTACCTACTTAGGGACTGGATATATAGCTCAATGGTAGATAGCTAGCTGCATGAGCCCCTAGTTTCAATCCTAAACATAACTATAAAGGCAAATAAATAACCCAGCTTGATGCACTGTACTGTAGCAGCCCACATCTGGCATCTTTCACTCAAAATAATGCACTCAATATTCATGCATGTTGTTATATGCAAAAATAAAGTAATTTTTACTGTGTAGTATTACATTAGATGGAAGTACCATAATTTGTACCAGTTATTCAGGATGCTTCCAGTTTTCACTGGGACTATAAATAAATATTCACATATAGATTTTTCATGATGTAGACCCTACAAATCGTATGTATGTATATGTATGTATCTTTTTCTTTCTGCTTTCTCTCATTGTTCCATAGTAAACAGTACTTTTTTTCACTACTAGTACATTAAGCACAGTTGATTTTTTTAATATTTTAATATGCTGTGAACTTGCTAAACTTTCTTGTTAGCTCTGAGAGCTTTTGTACATGCCATTTTTTCTCTGGAGACAATTATCTGTCAGTTTCACTTCTTCCTCGCCTATCTGTGTCCCGATTTCCTTTGTTTGCCTCATTGCTTTGACTAAGACTTTCAGGATAGTGCTGCGTAGGTGTGGTCAGGGTGGACATCCTGTCTTCTTCCCAGTCTTAGGACAAAATAATTATGCCATGAGGTAGGATATTACCAACAGATTGTTTGTGTAGCTGCTTTAATAAGTTCAGGGAGTTCCCTGCTCTTCTTTAGTTGTTGAGAATTTTCATCATGGATACAGAGCTTTATTAAATGACTCATCTTCATTTAATGACTACCTATTAATTGTATCTTCAGCTACTAATGGGTATGTATGTATGTGTTTTTGTTAGTTTGGGGTTGAACCCAAGATCTTAAACATGCTAGCCAAGTGCTTTACTCCTGAACTATACCCACACTCTTATTCTTTTGGTGGTAGTAGTCGTGAGGCTTGAACTCAGAGCCTGGGCACTGTCCCTGAGCTCTTTTGCTCAAAGCTAGAGCAAAGCTAGAACTAGAAATCTACCACTTTGAATCATAATACCACTATTGGTTTTATGGTGGTTAATTGGAGATAAGAGTCTCACAGACTTTCCTGCCTGGGCTGGCTTTGAATCACAGTCTTTGGAAATCAGCTTCCTGATTAGCTAGGATTACAGGCATGAGCCACCAGCACCCAGCCTGGGCTGGTTTTGAACTGAGATCCTGAGCTACCAGTGCCCGGCAAGCTCTTATGCAACACGATATATCTATGAAGAATGGTTTAAATTTTTTGTTGGAATTTGATGTTAGGTGAATATGAATCCCAAATCAGCAAAATCTGTAGAAATAATATATGCATCTGTCTGAAAAATACTCTTGGGGAGAATTTATCCTCATCATTTTTCTATTTTATAAATTGAATGAAGCAGGAGGATTTCTTAAAACATTGTCATCTAGACAGAAAAACACATCTTCCTCTTTAATAAATGTTTCCTTACTTCAGTATCCCACTCAATTAGATTAGGCTGAATGCTTTTAAAAAGGACCTGAATGTAATAATGCATAAAAGTTGGTCTACGTCTTGCCATGAGCCTTTGCTGACACTTAATGAAATTTATTTAATTACTCTAGCAGCCCTGGGTTGGCTTCTGCACCAGGGTCATTGGAAAACTCCACCCTACAGTACTTGGGACACAAGAACATCTTCTGCTGATTGAAGCCTGTACCCTGCGGAAATGTTTTTAATGTGGTCCTTGAAGCATGTCCTAAGAAATGCTGTCAACACATATTCTTCCTTGTCAGGTCTTTATTTGGTCAGGAATCCTCCAGAGCTCTTTCTTTCTTCCTGTGACTTCACCACATTGTCTCCTATTTGCATTCCAGTCTGGTTTAGCTGTGTTCAATGAAGCAGAGGTAGCTGAATTAGAGAAACATCATCAACCCTGCTCCCCTAGAGAAAACTTCCCATCAGATAAATCACTAAACCAGCGACCATGCTCTAACACAGGGAAGGCATATCCTGTCACCTGATTGTCACTTGCAGAAAACACATTCACTGCATAAGAGGCGGGGGGCTGGCCCAAGGAACCATAGAGCATTCTGGGGTTGATTATAGAACCCCCCCCAGCAGAATACACACACACACACACACACACACACACATACACACACACACTGTATATATATAATACATATGTAGTATATATACTATATATAGAATATACTTATATTTATTTATATACTATATATCCAATATATTTGTAATATATAGAGATATTTTGTACTGGGGTTGAACTCAAAGGTTCATGTTCTTGCTTACCTTTGTTTTTTCCTCATGGCTGAGGCTCTACTACTTGAGCTATATCTCCAGTTCTGGATGACTGTTGGTTAACTGGAGTTTAAGAGTCTTGTGGATTTTTCGGTCCAGGTTGGTTTTGATCCTCAATTCTCAGATCTCAGTTTCTTGAGTAGCTAGGACGATAGGAGTGAGCCACTGGTGTCCAGCCTACATAGGTGAATTTTTAAAATAAAAGATTTTTAGCACTAGTATCTAAAATTAACCAGAAGGTATGATCTAATTGTTAAAAATCCAAGCACAGTGGCTTCAGCCTGTAATTCTACCTGCTTAGGAGACTTATCTGAGGCTCATAGTTTGAGAATAATACTAGGCAAAAAATTCGTAAGACTCCATCTCAACAATGGCTGGATGATCTGAGTATCACAGTTTGAAGCCAGCCCCAGCAGGAAAGGCTCTTATTTCCAATAAACTACTCCAAAAAAGTCAGAGAAGAACTACTGTTCCAGTGGTAGAGCGTTAGCCAAATAAGCTCAAGGACAGTATCCAGATCCTGAGTTCAAGCCCTAGGATGAGTTGGACTTTTTTTAAGTTTCTGGTGGTAAGATACCTTGAAATTCTTTTCAAGTTCGTGTCTTGATTGCAGATGGTGAGGAGGCAGAAGAATGGAAAGATGAATGATGAACAATACATTCACATATTTACTGTATATACATACAAATGGAATTGGGACAGGTTGGGTAGGGATGAAATAGGTGGAGGGGAGAGTACTAGAAGAGATATGCATTGTACACATAAGTGCGCATGTTAAATTGAAATCCTCTTGTATAGTTATTTAAATATAGTATTGATTAATTTCGGGCTGGGAAGGTGGCTCAGTGGTAGAGCGCTTGCCTTGCATGCCTGAGGCCTTGGGTTCGATTCCTCAGCACCACATAAGAAAAAAGAAAAAAGCCGGAAGTGGCTCTGTGGCTCAAGTGGTAGAGCGCTAGCCTTGAGCTGAAGAGCTGAGGGACAGCTCCCAGGCCCAGAGTTCAGGCCCCATGACCGGACCCAAATATATATATATATATTGATTAATTTCTTAAAAATATTTTCTTGGCCAGGCACCAGTAGCTCAGACCTATAATTTTAGCTACTCAGGAAGCTGAGACCTGAAGATCACAGTTTGAAGCCAACCTAGGTAAGAAAGCCTGTGAGACTCTTATCTCCAATTAATTACCAAAAAGTTAGAAGTGGAGGTGTGGCTCAAGTAGTAGAGTGCTAGCCTTAAGCAAAAGGGACAGAACCCTGGCACTCAGTTCAAGCAGCCAGGATTGTCACACAAGAAATAAAATAAATTCTTTTCAAGTACCTGTGATTTTGCAGGGAAACAGGAAGCCCCTCATCTGGTGGCAGAAAAGTTAATTAAAGAAATACAAGTGCAGAAGAGTGCTTAAATATGCTAGGATTTACATATAAGGCATGGCAAATATAGATTTCAGAGAGTATATAAGAATGTTTATAACAATGGGTATTTGGAAAAAAGAGATGGATTAACAAGAAACACAAGGGAAAGTTTTCACCATGCACTTTTTTATAACCTTGGGTTTGTTGAGCAATATTAATATATTAGCTAGAACACAAATTTAACCCAAAAAGTGGACATTTTTCTTTATGATTATTTTAATTTTTTTTTTGGGGTCCAGTCGTGGGTCCTGAACTCTGGGCCTGGGCACTGTCCCTCAGCTCTTCAGCTCAAGGCTAGTGCTCTACCACTTGAGCCACAGTACCACTTCCGGCTTTTTTCTTTTTGCTTATGTGGTGCTGAGGAATCAAACCCAGGGCCTCAGGCATGCAAGGCAAGCGTTCTACCACTGAGCCAAATTCCCAGCCCTTTATGATTATTTTAAAATAATGTTCTTCTAGCCAGACATGCATAAGTGGAAACAAAACAAAATAAAACACTAAATATGTAGAAAATACAGAAATCAGTGGAAGAATGAAAAAAATTCTTGTAGTCAGATACACACCTCACCGCAGGAATTCCTATGAGAATTCAGGGTTTTCTTCAAGCTAATCTCAGGTGAACATGTAGATATTGAGAATGAGATTAACCTATGAACTATTTAAGTTTAGCTTAGCATATTAGACAAATGTTTGGGGTTTTTTTGTTTGTTTTTTCCTTTTTTCCCACACCCCCAAATGTTTGTTTTATAGCAAAAAAAAAAAAAAAAAAAAAAAAGCAGATCCTCATATCTCAGCCTTCTGAGTAGCTAGAATTACAGGCATGGATGATTGGCCTCTGGTCCCTTTTAGTTTGCTAACAACTGAGGAAATGCTAAAAACAAGCCCTTATAAGTTCAGAAGAGCAACACAAGCTCAAGGTTAGAGGAGGAAACTTGGGAAGGACAAGTCATTACAGATACCAACCTCCTAAGTAGCTAGGATTACAGGTGTGAGCCACTGGCACCCAGCCCCTTTTTCTTTAAAAATCTGAAATTTTATGTTGTAGCTCTTGTGTTTCAGCTCAATAATACTCTGGCACTTGAATCACAGCTCCACTTCCAGCTTTTTGGTGGTTAATTGGAGAAACAACTTCACACACCTTCCCAGGCTGGTTTCTTTTTTCTTTTTTCTTTTTTTTTTTTTTTTTTTTTGTCGGTCATGGGGCTTGAACTCTGGGCCTGGGCGCTGTCCCTCAGCTCTTCAGCTCAAGGTGAGCGCTCTACCACTTGAGCCACAGCACCACTTCTGCCAAGCTGGTTTCAAACTCTAATTCTCAAATCTCAGACTCCTGAGTAGCTAGGATTACAAACTTAAGCCAATAGCACCCAGTTCTTCTTATTAATTGAACCCCTTCATGGAAACATGTAGATAAAAGTCAAGTCCTACCTTGAAGAATTTGAGATAAGAGTGAAGGAAACAGAAGAGAAATTAGCCAGTTCACACTGTTTGTTCAAAGTTTTCTATAGATACATAGTAGTAAATTGAACCTTTCATGCCTATGAGGAGAGCTGAACAATCATGAGGCCTAACTTAGATGGACACTACCCTTGTACGGAATCAGGGCCATAAAACTAGAAGGACAGCAAAAGGCTTTTGTGAAACAAGGTAAATGAGAATTCCCTGTGTGGTAAAGCAATTTAAGCCATTTCCTAGGATGAAAAATACATAGATGGACATGTGTAGTAGAGCACTGCTAAGTGCAGGAGATCCGGTAATGTATTCATTTACAGGCATATAAATATGATGAAAGAACTGAGGAAATTTGGTTCTTTGCCTGAAGAAAGAATTGTTATAAATAGTAAAAACTGGCCAGATGTCCGGTGCTCCTAAAAATAGGTAAGCTGCCACTGAGAAACCCAGCGCCTCACGGGAAATAATGAGAGAAACACAACTTCCCTCTATGGAAAACATCCACCAAGAAATAGCCAAAATAATTCCCTTCATTTGCCCATAAACCCATCAAAATTCTATGGAATGTGGTTACTGTATTTATGCAGTACCTATGTTCAGTAACCACACAAGCAGTAGCCGTCTTAAATAATAAGAGAGACAGACAGGCAGACTTCCCTGGGACCTGTTCTCTAATCGAAATTTAAGTATTAATGTAAATCTTCATAATCCTGAGGAATTTTCTACTGAAATCAACAGCTGCCAACAAAGAGTGACCTAGAAATAGATTCTATTGTATTCAGTTTTGAATCCTCACATTTGTGTTTTAAGATCTAGCTACTTAAAGTGAATTTCTGTGGAACATATTGTAAACATGTGTGGAAGTCTAACAATCCTTTCAAAACTGAATGCAAATGTTATAGTCCAATGCATTGATCCTGAGAGATTGAAGATCAATTATAAAAATAAGGAGGCCATCATTTTAATGAATATTAGCCCAGTTATCAAGTGTGCCATAGAATCTTTGAAGTCCTGATCAGAATGATGCCTACCTAATTGACACCACCTGATAGTGGGTGCTGTCAGGTCTGATTTTCTCTAGCCCTTCTGGTTTTGGTTTATTTTTTGGTCGGATGTGGGGCTTGAACTCTGGGCCTGGGCGCTATCTTTCAGCTCTTCAGCTCAAGGCCAGCGCTCTACCACTTGAGCCACAGCGCCACCTCCGGTTTCCTGCCGCGGCTGGCTTTGAACTGTGATCCTCAGATCTCAGCCTCCTCAGTAGCTAGGATTACAGGCATGAGCCACGCTCTGGCCCTTTCTGTTTTTCCATGTCCATATGAGGGTTTGAAGTCAGGCTTCAGGCTGTAGGCAGATGTTCTACCACTTGAACCATAGCCCCCACCTGCCTTTTTCTTTGTATCTTACACATGGTGTGATCCTTACTGGTGATTGCAGATGCCTGCCTTGCTTCCCCAGCAGTGCTGCCTAAGACAGCTATTTTCAATGGAATATTAACGAATTATTTTAAATACAGAACTGAATTGAGTGTGTAGTTCACTCTTGTAATACTATTACCTGGGGGAGGAGGGTCACAAATTTGAGACGTCTGGACCAAATAGTGAAACCCTATCTCAAAGAAAAAAAAAAATTTAAATACCTCCAGACACTAGTGATTCAGGCTTATAATCCTAGCTACTCAGGAGACTGAGATCTGAGAATCACAATTCAAAGCCAGCTGAGGGGAAGATAATGTAACTCAAATCCAATTAACCTGCAAAAAGCCAAAAGTGGAAGTGTGGCTCAAATAGTAGAACCTTGAGCAAAAAAAGCTGAGCATGCGCACACATGCGCGCGCACACACACACACACACACACACACACACACACACACACACACACACACACACACATCCCTAAATACAAAGCTGATATTTATGGCCAATAAATAATCCACTTAATAACAAATATTGCTACTGCTTATTAATAATAGATGTTACTGAGGATTAATACTCATTATGGAAGCCTAAAAAAGTAGGGAAAGTTGGGCACTAGTGGCTCATACCTGTAAATTCTAACTGCTACTCAGAAGACTGAAATCTGAGGATGAAGGTTTGAAGCCAGCCCAGGTAGAAAAGTCTGGTGGAGTCTTATGTCCAATTAACCACCCAAAAGCCAGAGTATAGCAGTAGCTCAAGTGGTAAAGCACCAGCCTTGAGCAAAAGAGCTTAAAGGGAGCAGGGTTGTAGGTCAGTAGCAAAGCACTTGCCTAGCAAGTGCAACACCCTGGATTTGATCCCCAGTACCCAAAAAGAAAGGACCAATAATAATAATACCGTTTAACAAAACACACCTTTGTCAAGCACTGGTAATCTCATACCTGTAATCCTAGCTACTCAGGTGGCTGACAGAATCCAAAGGAGGATCTCAAATCTCAGTCTTTAAGAAAGAAGAATGTGGACCTTGGATACAAAATTGGCATTGGTTTGTTTCTTTGGCTTTATTATATATCTTAAACATAAACCTGTAAGGTTTTTCAAATGTCTAAGCAAAATGTGAGAATTTTTTTTTTTAATGGCCAAAACACTTCTGTAGATAGGTAACAATTTCTTTTATCTTTTTCTTTCTTTTCTTTTTTTTTTTTTCCGGTTGGTTGTGGGGGCTGAACTCTGGGCCTGGGAGCTGTCCCTTAGCTCCTCAGCTCAAGGCTAGTGCCCTACCACGTGAGCCACAGTGCCACTTCTGGCTTTTTCTGCTTATGTGGTGCTAAGGAATTGAACCCAGGGCCTCATGCTTGCAAGGCAAGCACTGTACCATTGAGCCACCTTCCCAGCACCAGGTAACAATTTCTAAGCATAAACTATAAGAGAAATAATTCACACCAGTTAACTTAATATCACCTGATCCTGCTCCACCCCTTCCATCTGGGATCCAGGGCCCACTGGCATCCAGCAGCCCTTTCTACGGCTCCCCACCACCTACGAAACATTCCCTACACTGGCATATTGATTTTCATGAACTCACATGCTTTTCCTCCTTTTGAAGCAAAATTTTAAAGGATTGTACTGCCATGTAAACTCTCCGCCTTCAATGTACAATTTTAAATGGATGGATTTCACTGGGCTAGGTGAAAGGCAAAGCTCTATGTCGACATTCATTTGGTTGGAGGTTTTGCTACAGCTGAACAGACATTGCCATCTACTGTTGAGAAAAAGTAAAATGGTCAAGACAAAAAGTTTTCAGCCTTGCTGAGGTTTGGATAGATTAAAATGGAGGGGGGGTTGGAGGGAAGTGACTTAGTGAAAGTAGTCAGTTTCATTTCATGCACGCAGTTATTCAGTATCCATAACGTAATTTGAGAACTGAAAAGAATAAAAAGAGAATACACCAGAGAGCTTCTCCTGAATTAAAAAAAAATGCTATGCATAACTATTCCTACTTTTGATTAAAGGCTGAAAGCAAATCATGTTTCTATTAGCTACTACAATGAAGGAGAAGAAAGGTAATATGTTTAGCTACCTTCGTTTCAATACTTGACTTTGGTCAAGTTATTTTCTTTATTATCCGAGAAAGCCACTAGACAAAGATTTTTAGATTTACTTATGTTTTCTTTTTTTTTAAATGTAATTCCCAATTTTTCAAGTAGAGAAAGCTAAATTAGGGCAAAAAAAAACTACCACAAAAGTAATGCATTCCTGCCAGAGGCTGGTGACTCACACCTATAATCCTAGCTACTCAGGAGGCTGAGATTTGAGGATCATGTTTCAAAGTCAGCCCAGGCTGACTTGACTCTGTGAGATTCCTCTCCACCTAATGACCAAAAAGCTGGAAGTACCAAAAAGCTGTAGTTCAAGTGGTAGAGCACTAGTCTTGAGCTAGGTACAGTGCTTATACCCTGAGTTCAAGCCCCAGGACTAGCACAAACAAACAAACAAAAAATCATTGGAGTCAGAGAATCTTGCCATATCCAAACTCTCCTTCTCATAAATGGGAAGTGGAGTTCTGAGACTTCAGATCAATCAATGTGAAAAACAGTCTATCTCTTCAATAAACCACCAGAAAACCAGAAGTGGTGCTGTAGCTCAAGCGGTAGAGTGTTAGCCTTGAAATGAAAAGCTCAGGGACAGCACCCAGGCCTACAGTTCAAGCCCCATGTGCAACAAAAAAAAAAGGGGGGGGGGGAAGGGAAAGGGACCACTGTGCACTGTGCATGCCCATGCCTATATGTAAATGGGAAAATTAATGCTTGTTTTAAAGAGTAGTATTATAAAGCTGGGCGCCAGTGGCTCATGCCTGTAATCCTAGCTACTCAGGAGGCTGAGATCTGAGGATCGAGGTTCAAAGCCAGCCTGGGCAGAAAAGTCTGTGAGACTCTTATCTCCAGTAAAAAAAACTAGAAAACTGGAAGTGGCGCAGTGGCTTGCCTTGAGCTGAAGAGCTGAGGGACAGCGCCCAAGACCAGAGTTCAAGCTCCATGACAGACCAAAAAAAAAAAGAAAAAAGAGTAGTATTTTATTATCAGATGTTCTTGATCGATAATTCTGTGTCCAACTACTATGACTTGTTTCACCAGCTTCACTAGATGTCCATACTAACGCTAGGGTTCACTGTTGATAAAGCATCCACATTCGGGCCCCAGTTAATGGGTCCACTTAATAAATGTGTGCTGCACATCAAGTCTGTGTCAGAAATACCAAGTTTAAAGAGATACCATTTCATCCTTTGAGAAGCTTCAGGGACCCAGTGAGTCAGAAGCTCAATGCTGGACTTCAAAGTTCCATGATGGAGGAATGAAGGGATGCTAGGTAGAATAAAAGTCGAGTAGATTTCTGCTTCAAGTGGAGCAGCCAGCTCTGTGGGAGGCAGGAGTTACAGAAAGCTGAATAATGCATGGCCCAGCAGAGAAGGCCCTGGTCCTGAGAACCATGCTTCATCGTGGATGCTCCGTGCTCCATGAGCGTTGGTGGGAAAGCACCACACATGTAGGGTTGTCACAGACATCTATGCCTAGTGCTGCATGGGGAAGACAGAAAATAAAGGAAATATGGGAGAGCTTATGAGCAGTGGCTAGCAGAACCTCCGGTCCTCTGAGCCCTCATCCCTCAACTGGGACCTTGCATGGCTACTGTCCTAGTAGATGGCTCTGCCACATGGCCCTAGGAAATCAGGTATATCTATGACCAGTCATCTATGACACAGGACCAGAGAAAAGACCTTGACAGATAAAGGAAGGCTTCTGGTGCAAGAGCTGCTATCAGTCCTCTTGGTGAGCAAACTCTGACTTGTCCACTAATCTGCAGAAAGTCGGGGATGAGCCCCCAGCACAAATGCTCCGTCACACACCCTAACTGACCATACTACAGAGTCCCTGTTGGTGACACTGGTGGTTTTGTCATTCACTGCTGTAACCCAACACTAAGGGGACTAACAATAGGTAGGGTAGAAGAGAGGGAACATGCCATGCTTTTGTTCTACTGAATCCCTCCACCACTTTGATTATAGTATTTATACATTCTTTTTTTGGGGGGAGGGGGTCCAGTCGTGGGGACTGAACTAGGCCTGGGCACTGTCCCTCAGCTCTTCAGCTCAAGGCAAGCACTCTACCACTTGAGCCACAGTGCCACTTCTGGCTTTTTGTTTTTTGCTTATGTGGTTCTGAGGAATCGAACCCAAGACCTCAGGCATGCAAGGCAAGCACTCTACCACTGAGCCACCTTCCCAGCACCGTATTTGTACATTCTTAACTTAATAGTTAGCTGTATGTTTCAACAGAAATAAATATGGTAACAAGTAAATATAGAATAGAAACAATAAACAAATATATCTACCTTGATTATATGAGTCTGGAAAAGCTCAAAATTCAAAATCCTACGGACTGTTTCTACTGAATGTGTATCAGTTTCACACCATTGTATAGCTGAAAAGCCATTGTATCAAACCATCATAACCCAGGGACCATTTGTGCCTCTAGACTGATTGTTTCTGAGAGCATAACCTGAACTGAAGGCTCTTGCTTGTTCCTCCAAAGACCTGATTAGAAACAACAGGTGTCAGGGAACCACCAATTGAGATGAAAGAGGTCTCCCCTATGTGGAAAGATAGGTGGGAGAGAAGAGACCACAAGGAAGACATTGCATATGGTTCAGCTTAGAAATTAAGGGACCCAGAGAGGAAGTAGAGAGGGTAAGGAGGACAGTGAGGCAAGGGAGACATTCCTCATGTGGAAAAGGGACAAGATTTCGAGACTACTCAGGTAAGAGCCAGGTGGGAAGAAAAGTCTAATATTCCCTGCTCTCTGGCAGAAAGACAAATGGATTGGGAAAGGGAGTATTTCAGAGGGAGATGAGAAAATAAAACTAATTTAAATTTTTTCATTTTAAATAATTATAGATTCGGGCTGGGAAGGTGGCTCAAGTGGTATAGTGCTTGCCTTGAGCTGAAGAGTTGAGGGACAGCGCCCAGGCCCAGAGTTCAGGCCCCACAATTGACAAAAAAGAAAGAAGGAAAGAAAGAAAGAAAGAAAGAAAGAAAGAAAGAAAGAAAGAAGGAAGAAAGGAAGGAAGGAAGAAAGAAAGAAAGGAAGAAAGAAAGGAAGAAAGAAAGAAAGAAAGAAAGAAAGAAAGAGAAAGAAAGAATTATAGATTCACATCAATTTCAAAAATAAGAGTGATCCTGTATACCATTCTTTTAGTTTCCCCTATTGAGAATTTCTTACCAGCCTGGCGCCAGTGGCTCACCCCTCTAATCCTAGCTACTCAGGAGGCTGAGATCTGAGGATCACAGTTCAAATGCCAGCCCGGGCAGAAAACTCCATGAGACTCTTATCTCCAATAAACCACTAGAAAACCGGAAGTGGCGCTGTAGCTCAAGTGGTAGAGCACTTGCCTTGGGCTGAAGAGTGCAGGGATAGCGCCCAGGCCCAGAGTTCAAGCCCCACGACCGACAAAAAAAAAAAAAAAAAAAAAAAGAATCTCTTACCTACCTACAGCACAATATCAAAATTCAGTTACCATAGGGACATTGTATGTGCACACACTGTGTGTGTGTGTTGTGTTCTGAAATTTTATTGCATGTACAGATTTGTATAGTCAATAATGTAAGCAAGATAATGAACTATTCACCTACCCCTACCCATCTATAGTTAAATCCACCATATCTCACTCCCTTTGGCACATTATTCCCTGCTAATATTTTAATCACCTCTCCTCAGAGGGGAGGGAATTAAGAGGCTCAAATGCAAGTGAATTTCCCCCAGGTTATCTAGATGGCAAAACTGAAATGTAAGCCCAGATAGTCTCAGTTTAGTACTCCTATATATGTGGTCAGTAGGTTTCCCATCTGGCCTATCAAAACAAGTGTCCCTGCTAATATGTAACTTCTGTTAAATTAAGAATGCACAGGTACTATAATCAAAACTATGGAAAGTTTCCCAAAGAATCAGATCAAGAGAATATTATTTCAGTAGAATAAAAGCATGGCATGTTTCATCTATTTTACCCTAGTAAATAAAGGACTCAAAAGAGACACATTTAATAAATTGGAGGGGGACAGAGGCAGTGTTGCTTTGGGGAATCTCATCTATCCTCAATTGTTTATCTTACATTCACACACACACACACACACACACACACACACACACACACACACACACACACACACACACACACACACTTCAACTCATATAACTCTCGTTTGTCTCTTCTCCTTCACAATCAAAATAAAGAATTCCACATCTCCCACCTCTATATCAATTCTTACAACTCATTTCTCAATCTGCTGTATTCTGCCTCTTACCTCCCTATTCCACCAAACATGTGTTACCAACAGATTCTGAATGACCATGTAATGAATTGCCCAAACCAATGTTTTTTGTTTTGTTTTGGTGGTACTAGGGGCTGATCAGCAGACTCACTTGCTATGCAAGTGCTCTATCACTTAAGCCATTGAGCCATGATCCCAGCTTTAGTTCTTTTGGGGTGGAGTCTCATGTTTATCTCTGGACAGGCTTGGACAAAGATCCTCCTACTTATGCTTTCCATATAGCTGGGATAGGACAGCGTGTGTCACCATATACAGCAATTGGTTTAAATGGGATTCTCACTAACTTTTTCTGGGCCTTGAATCACAATCCTTCTGATCTCCTCCTCTCAAATAGCTGGAATTACAGGCATGAGCCACCATGCCTTGCCCCAAACCCAAGATTTTGGAGAATGAAAAAGCACAGTATTAATTACTCTGGAATGACAGGAATGAACAACCTACCCAGTATACAAATTGGACTTATGGCAACCTTGTTTTTTTGTTTTTTGGTCGGTCCTAGGGCTTGAACTCTGGGCCTTGGTGCTGTCCCTCAGCTCTTCAGTTCAAAGCTAGCACTCTACCACTTGAGCTACAGTGCCAGTACTGGTTTTCTGATGGTTTATTGAAGGTAAGAGTCTCTTGGACTTTCCTGCCTAGGCTGGCTTTGAACTGCGATACTCAGATCTCAGCCTCCTAAGTAGCTAGGATTACAGGCATGAGCCACCAGCACCCAACTACACTTAAAACAACTTTGTATGTCTACTTGAATGTTTCATATTCACTCAATATGAAAACATGAAGTCTTCCAATATCCTACAATCATGTTCCTCCTACTATGTCTATGTTCATCCCATTTGCTCTAGCCAGAAATGGGAATCATCACCAATTTGTTCCATCTCCCTATTCTCTCTTACCCATTCCATAAAATCTCTACCCTACATTGACCTAAAATATAAGCCTCTTTCTTCCCTCTTCCATCTATTACCTTGGTCTTCTTCTCACTGTACTCTGACATAAAAACTTTTCATTTTCCCTGGCACTCTATAATTACTGTATATATTTACTCATTTATTTGTCACTATCTGTCTCTTTGGCCAAACTTTGGAGATCCAGAATTCTGATCACCCCAGTGCCAGCATTTAGCATGATGCTGCCACATAGCAAATGTTGGATGAATATTTATTGTATGAATGAGTACATCAATAAACACCCTACAGAATACTCATGGAAAATACTGATATAGTGTGAAATTGGGCTGGGTGCTAGTGGCTTATGCTTGTAATCCTAGCTACCCAGGAGGCTGAGATCTGAGCATTGCAGTTCAAAGCCAGCCCAGGCAGGAAAGAAAGTCCATGAGACTCTTATCTCCAATTAACCACCAGAACACCAGAAGTGACACTGTGGCTCAAGTAGTAGAATGCTAGCCTTGAGCTGAAGAGCTGAGGGACAGCGTCCAAGCCCAGAGTTCAAGCCCCACGACCAACAACAACAACAACAAAAATAGTGTGAAACTGAAATTTCTGTCACTGGGTCCTTGAGCCCTATTTCAAATCAGCAACTGGGCTCTGGGCGGTGACTTATGCCTAGCAGGCATAAGGCCCTGAATCAAACCCCAATACTGTATAATTATTTAAAAATCAACATCTAGCTAGGCTCTAGGGACTCATGCCTGTAATCTTAGCAATCCAGGAAGCTGAGATCTGAGGATCGCAGTTTGAATCCAACCCAGACAGGAAAATCCTCATGAGACTCTTATCTCCGATTAATCACCAGAAAACTGGAAGTAGAGCTGTGGCTCAAAGTGGTAGCATGCTAGTCTTGAACAAAAAAAGCTCAGGGACAGCTCCCAGACCCTGAGTTTGAACCCCATGACAGAAAAAAAAAAATCAAGATCTGAATCTCTGAAGCAAAGACCCATGATTACTACAAAGACTAACTTTCAAGTTAGTCTGGGGAAAAGATAAAAATTAATTAAGATAATGAAGAGAAGAAGTGGGAAGAATACAATAAAAATTCAATGCATATTCTATAAAATTAAGAGAAGTGAAGGAAGGGTGGGCAAGGATGTTTAATGGATTGATATTAATCAAGATCACTGCACTTATACACTATTTTGTGGAGTGGTAACTCCTTTGCACAACTACTTAAAGATAGTAAAGATACATATATAATATTTAAAAATTAACATAAAAGTAGAAGAAATTAGAGAGAAGGGTGAACTTTAACCTTTCCCTCAGTTCTCCTTTGATTACTGCTTTCTGTATGATACTGTTTTAATGCCTTATTACATACCATCAAAGAAAATTACATTAATATATAGGTGAAAAGAATCTTTGTGGTTAAAGAGGAGCATCTGTCTAACAGAGGGAGAGAAGGCTGCTCATATGGAAGCCAAAAGTTCAGAAGAACTATCAGAAAGTGATACTATTTTTCTACAGTCATCTTGTTACAATAAATACCAAAGGAAGATTTATTCTGTTATTGCACTCACATGCTTGACAGCTATCAAGTAACATCCATTTAATTAACTTTTTATATTCACTTCTAAAATTAACTTGCAGACAAAAATTGTACTAGAGAATATTCCCACATCACTAATAACATCATGTATGTGAATCTCTCTAATAAACAACCAACCAATAAGGCAAGAGTTAGCACTGGGAAAGGAAAAGAGAGAGGGCAAAGGGCAGGAGAATATCAAGTTCTCATCCTGTATCTCCTTATTGAAGAGCTATGCAACAGACACATACACAAAAATGGGATAAGTCTTTTGTCTCTAAGGATAAACATTCCAACCATACTAAGTATCAGCTATGGTCCCAGCTTCCTACTTTGGTCGTCTCACATCCTTAAATAACATAGGGCGTCAAAATTTGTTCTGCTCCTATGAATTACAGCCCCTGTGCTTTGCTATTCAATATTATAATAATCACAAGCCATGTCTTTGGTATTTGGTAGTTACAAAATATCTCATATAGGAAGATATTTATATGCAAATATAGCATCTGGAAGTTGTGTGTCCTGTCTGTACAAAGGGCAATGTATCCCAGGAAAAGGAAAACCAAGTGAAAGAAGACTGAGTCCCCAAAGCCTCTAAGTAAGTTCTCCTGGGCTACAGACAACAATTTCTTCTAATTCCATGCCACAATACAAGACAGCAATCATAGCCAGATGCTGGTGGCTGTAGTCCTAGCCATCCAGGAGGCTGAGATCTCCTCAGATCACAGTTCAAAGCCAGCCTGGGTAGGAAAGTCCCTGAGACTCTTATCTCCAATTAATCACCAGAAAACTGGAAGTGGTGCTGTGGCTCAAACTGGTAGAGCACTGCCCTTGAGCAAAAGAGCTCAAGGACAAGCTGGGAAGGTGGCTCAGTGTTAGAGTGCTTGCCTTGTATGCATGCATGAGGCCCTGGGTTCGATTCCTCAACACCACATAAGCAAAAAAAAGCCGGGAGAGCCACTGTGGCTCAAGTGGTAGAGTACTAGCCTTGAGCTGAAGAGCTGAGGGACAGAGTTCAGGCCCAGAGTTCAGGCCCCACAACCGACAAAAAAAAAAAAAAAAAAAAAAAGCTCAAGGACAGTGCCCAGTCCCTGAATTCAAGCCCCAGAACTGACCAATAACTAAATAGAGTAGATAGATAAATAGATAGATAGATAGATAGATAGATAGATAGATAGATAGATAGATAGATAGATAGATAGATAGATAGATAGATAGATAGATAGATAGAGATAGCAATAATATTGCAGTCTAGCCACTCTTCCTGCATCAGTTAAAGTGCTTTTGACAGAAGCAACGAAAAACCCTACACCAACTGACTGAAATAATCATGTATTTGCAAAGTTCAGAAGGAGAGCAAACTTTGAAATAGGATCAACTCCCAGCATCTGCTTTCTCTGACTTCTACCTTTGCTTGTTAACTGTCCTCAAATTAGTGCCTTCTTAGTTGCAAGTCACAGATAGCTACATTCAGTACTTCTTCATTCCCATTCAAGGGAAGAAACAGGAAATTTCCAAATAGGAATGAAAAGACACTTACTTCATCTAGTCATTAAACTGAAGTTCATTGCTTCACATTGATTTCGATATGCTGGGACTGTTTATGGTGGCAAGGAGAGGGGATTAGAACAATCCCTAGATATGGGCAGGGTTAACCCATCCTGCCTACAACATATGAATGAAAGTAAGAAGGCAGAGTGATACAGGTAAGGCAGGCCCATCTTCAGCCTCTGCATTGATGACCCTTGACCCTGACCTCTGCAATTTAGAGCCACAAGTTAAACAGCAAAACAATTTTAGAAATATACTCAGTGTGAATATCCTCCCCCCACACACAAAATGTATGTGTGTCTGTCTATCCCTCTGTCCCTCTTTCCCTCCCTCAAATCTTTCTTTCTTTCCTGATATAGAAGAGTCATCTTCCTATCTCCATGAGTTCTGCATTGATAGCCGTATAGCCCTGATCCAGGTGCCTTAAAAATCACAGACAATCTAAGAAATTAACTCAATGTGGTCAAAAACTATTGGCAATGAAATCAAGGTGGAAAAGAGGATGTGGGAAAAAATAAGATAAAAGAAATAATTTGTCCATCAGTTCAGTCACAGGACTCAGAAAAACTAAAAGAAAAAGCAAGTTATACAACTTGTAGGTGGGGATGGGAGGGAAAAACTGGGAGAGAATGAGGGAAAGGGTAACACTGTCCAAAAAGAAATGCACTCATTACCTAACTTATATAAGTAACTCCTCTGTATAATAACAATAAAAAATTAATTTAAAAAGATAAATTAGGAAGAAACAGATTTAAGGGTTAAAATGAAAATTTAGTTAAATTTAAATAACATAGAATTGTGCTATATCACCTGTTTATACAAGCTTTCCCTCCAAAGAGACCTTTATTTTATTTTTTTTTGGGGGGGGGTCTGGTCGTGGGGCCTGAACTCTGGGCCTGGGCACTGTCCCTCAGCTCTTCAGCTCAAGGCTAGCACTCTACCACTTGAGCCACAGCACCACTTCCGGCTTTTTTCTTTTTGCTCATGTGGTGCTGAGGAATCAAACCCAGGGCCTCATGCATGCAAGGCAAGCGCTCTACCATTGAGCCACCTTCCCAGCCCCCCAAGAGACCTTTAAAAATAAGGGATATGTCATTTGAATTCTCAACAATATGAGCAATACAACATGTTGCAGTGTTTGTTAAACAAATATCACAACTTTGCAAATATTTCATTTATTATAGTATGTAATAAAATTATTATTGAAGTTGGATTTGATCCCCAGCACAAGAAAAAAAGATTGCTGTTATTATTTTTAAAATTTAACTGATTTTTCACCCAAGTAGATAAAAAAAAAAGTTAATTGACCATTACGTATTCTTTTTTTTTCTTTTTTTTTTGTCGATTGTAGGGCTTGAATTCTGGGCCTGGGCACTGTTCCTCAGCCCTTCAGCTCAAGGCTAGAACTCTACTACTTGAGCCACAAAGTGGTTTATTGGAGATAAGAGTATCATTGAGAGCTTGGGAAGGTGGCTCAGTGTTAGAGTGCTTGCCTTGTATGCATGAGGCCCTGGATTCGATTCCTCAGCACCATATAAACAGAAAAAGCCAAGCCGGGCGCTGGTGGCTCACGCCTGTAATCCTAGCTACTCAGGAGGCTGAGATCTGAGGATCGCGGTTCAAAGCCAGCCCGGGCAGGAGAGACCGTGAGACTCCTATCTCCAATAAAACCACCAGAAAACCGGAAGTGGCGCTGTAGCTCAAGTGGTAGAGCGCTTGCCTTGAGCTGAAGAGCTAAGGGACAACGCCCAGGCCCAGAGTTCAAGCCCCATGACCGACAAAAAAAAAAAAAAAAAAAAAAAAAAAACAGAAAAAGCCAGAAGTGGTGCTGTGGCTCAAGTGATAGAGGGCTAGCCTTGAGGTGCAGAGCCCAGGGACAGCGCCCAGGCCCAGAGTTCAAGCCCCACGGCTGACCAAAAAAAAAAAAAAAAAGGCTCACTGAGTTTCCTGCCCTGGTTGGCTTTGAACTGCGATCCTCAGATCTCAGCCTCCTGAGTAGCTAGGATTACAGGCATGAGCCACCAGCGCCCAGCCTATTACTTGTTCTTTAATTTTTAAAAAGTATAAAAAAGGAGGTCTTTTTTTTTAGTTCTTGTTTATTTTCTTAGTTTTCTGTGAACTAAAATTGACATTGAACTCTTTAATGTGTAGGTTTAATTCCTGGGCAGGTTACTGAACTTCCTCAAGTGATTTTTACCTCCCAGAGTTTCAGTTTCTCCATTTATAAAAAGAAGATAATAGTGGTTGCCTTGTCTCAGAATATGCCATGAAAATAAATCAGATAAATTGCTTTTTCTGTGGAGAGGGGTTCTAGAAAAGATTATTAGATATAATGATAAATACCCACAACTTCAAAGATACTTTTAGATTGCCTCCCTCCCTCTTTGAATCTGTTAAGCCTAACAATAGCCCTGGATTAGGTTAGGTGTTTATACCTTTTTGGCAAGCTTTCACCTCTTGTTAAAGCAATAAATGGTCTCCAAGCAAATGTATTTCTCATTCTTTGATAGCTATACTTCCTTGTTTGTACACTTAAAGATGATTATCATCTGGCATCTGAGGTCAAGTTGAACTCTTCAGTGTCATTACAGTTCAACTGTGACCCTGAATTTTTCTTCTAAGTTGAAAATAAGTCATCTGGCTCACATTAGCCAGCTATTTACATTTAAAAAGAAATTGTTAGGTGCATACAACTGTTCTCTGCAAATCATATGTGTAAACAGTATTTTTCTCATATTGCTACCATGCCTTCATTCAGAAATTGATCACACAAAAAATCCAGTATGTATATTTCTTCATCTCCACATTTTTTACTGAATTTATTTAAATTGCTTTTTATAATTATGCCTTTAAATCCTAGACAGCCATAGTACACCCATAAGTGTCATGAAAGTAATAGCTACAGCCCCAAGATAAAACACAAGATAAAATCCTATGTTTTATTAATAGCATCTAGAGCAACATCAATGTTCATGATTAGTCTCATATAAGAATTCACAAATTATTATAATTTCTACCTTTCACCAATTATTATCATTTCTACCTTTCACCACATATCTATGTGCTCAACACAAATGAAAACCATTTCCTAGACATACACCAGGCTCATTCCTATAATCCTAGCTATGGAGATTTGAGGATCAAAGTAGAAGGTGAGCTCAGGCAGAACAGTCCATGAGACTCTTACCTCCAGTTATTCAGTTATTCCAGTTATTGGTTGGTTTTGGGGTTTTTGTTTGCTTGTTCATTGTTTTTGTTTTTTGTCTGTCATGATGCTTAAACTCAGGGCCTGGGCACTGTCCCTGAGCTTTTTCACTCAAGGCTAGCACTCTACCACTTTGAGCCACAGCGCCACTTCTTACTTTCTGGTGGTTCACTGGAGATAATAGTCTCATGGACTTTCCTGCCTGGGCTGGCTTTGAACCACAGTCCTCAGATCTCAGCCTGCTGAATTACTAGGATTACAGCTATGAGCCACTGCCAGCTCCCTTCTAGTTTTGATAACTTTCCTGTGACCCTGGGGAGAGGGTTTGAGAAGGGACCTAATTCAGAATTAACAACCAATCAGAATGCTACAGGACCTGACCAATAAGATGTTACCTTCCAAACAAAACACAGTCAGAGCACAACCCAGGGTATAAGAAACTCTAGTTACACAGACACCTGAAAGCACTTCAGAGATGGAGACAAAGTCGCAGAGACAGCTACCTGATAAAGAGGATGAATGACTGTACTTCTCACCCAAATAAAGTTCTTCACACTCATCCTCCACTGGTGTGGATTTTGTCAAATATCTAAGATATGAACCCATGGAGGCTGCCACCATGCTGGCGAGGAGCAGCAACACTGGCAGGCACTGTCTGCTGCTGAGCTGCTGCATGTAACACTAGGCAGGCATTGCCTTCTACAGGGCTACAACCCTAGTGATCCCTGCCAGCTGCTGAGCCAAAAGGATGGTGTGCTCTCTGCTCACCCAGAGTGACTGCAGAAAAATCTGTACCAATTCTAACTAGGAAAAGGAGAGGGAAAGAGTGAGGAAGTTCAAAATAAAGGAAGATGGCATAAAGAATCTCATTGAAAGACACTGATTATGAGGTTTGAGATGGAGAAAGAGGAGACAATAGAGGTTGTTCTTAGTAAAATTAATATGTGCATTGTTAGGTTTGCCTAGAGAACAGCCAGGAGGATGTTCCTCTTTGTGAAAGACAGCATGAAGCCTTACCAGAAATCACCTTCCCGAAACCAGTAATCACCTGTCAATCACCTGACTGAGGGTTAGCAAAGGACCCCAGACTCTGAGGTCACTTCCTCATCCCTTAAGGTCACTTCCTGAACCTCTCCATCATGTCTCCTTTTGACAGTGAGAGGTTTTCTGGCTCTGAGATCACTTCTGCATCCGCTGTGGCCACCTTTCCCTCCCACCTTTCCCTATATAATACCTCTCATTCACAGTCCCCTCCCTCTTTTTCTTCTCTTTTCTTTTGTGCAAGCTAGCAATTTTCTCTCCCCAATAAACTCTTGTCTGCCTCAACCACATGGCAGTCTCCTTTCTGTGAACCTTACATGCATGTCTGATGCCAAGGTGAAACCCCTTAGTGTAGGACAGAAGAATAAAACAGGACCTGTTGGAGATAATCAGTGGGAGTAATCAGAGGTGGTGAAAGAGGATGGGTATGGTAGTAGTTCATTTGCAATATGAAGATAAAAGAATGAAACCTGTTGAAATTATTTTAGAAGCAAGGATAGAGGTAAGGGAGAGTGACAGAAGGGATGCATTTTATTGAACTACATTGTCTGTCTGGAAATGTTCCCGCTGCCTGTAATCCTAGCTATTCAAAGGCCAAGATCTGAGAATCAAGGTTCAAACCCAGCCTAGGTAGTAAAGTCTGAGATTCTTATCTCCAATTAACTAGCAAAAAGCTGGAAGAGGAGCTGTAGCCCAAGTGGTAGAGCTCCAGCCTTGAGCAAAAAGCTAAGGGACAGCACCTTGGCCCTGAGTTCAAGCTTCAGGACAAGCATACACACACAAAAAGTTAACCTATGGGGATGGGAATGTGGTGTAGTGGTAGACTGCTTGATTAGCATGCATGAAGCACTGGGTTGGATTCCTCAGAACCAAATATACAGAAAAAGCCAGAAGTGGTAGAGCACTAGCTTGAGCAAAAGGAGGTCAGGGACAGTGCATAGGCCCTAAATTCAATTCCCAGGACTGGCAAAAAAGAAAAGAAAAAGAAAAAGTTAACCTACTGTAGAAGGTCAGATTTTGTCTCAAAAGGTTTTTTTTTAAACAATTCTTTTTTTGGGGGGGGGGGTGTCCGGTCGGGGGGCCTGAACTCTGGGGCCTGGGCGCTGTCCCTCAGCTCTTCAGCTCAAGGCTAGCGCTCTACCATTTGAGCCACAGCGCCACTTCCGGCTTTTTTCTTTTTGCTTATGTGGTGCTGAGGAATCGAACCCAGGGCCTCGAGCATGCAAGGAAAGCACTCTACCACTGAGCCATCTTCCCAGCCCTCAAAAGGTTTTTTTTTTGGTCGGCCGTGGGGCTTGAACTCTGGGCCTGGGTGCTGTCCCTCAGCTCTTCAGCTCAAGGTGAGCGCTCTACCATTTGAGCTACAGCGCCACTTCCGGTTTTCTGGTGGTTTATTGGAGATAGGAGTCTCACGGTCTCTCCTGCCCGGGCTGGCTTTGAACCACGATCCTCAGATCTCAGCCTCCTGAGTAGCTAGGATTACAGGCGTGAGCCACCAGCGCCCGGCTTTCAAAAGGTTTTTTGATTGCTGGGTGCCAGAGGTTTGTGCCTGATATCCTAGCTACTCAGGAGGTTAAGATATGAAAATCACTGTTTGAAGTCAGTGTAGTCAGAAAAATCTATGAAACTCTTATTGCTAATTAACTACCAAAAGCCTTAATTGGAATTGTTGCTCAAGTGGTAGTGTTAGCCTTGAGCAAAAAAGCTCATGGACAGCACCCAGCCCCTCCTAAGTTCAAGCTCTAGGACTAGAATACACAAAAAGATAGTTTTAATTCATTGAAATGATTTTAGATACTAACAACCTGAATGAGGCCCAACTTTATGGGTTATAAGAAAATATTTCACAAGACTATCCTTACTTCAGACACCAATGACAAATTAAGGGACCCCTCACTCTCTTGGTTCCTATTCCTTAGGTTTGAAAGTTTACTTCAATAACTTATAGGACTCAGGTAAATGCTGTGATTATATGATTAGAGTTTTATTTTAACAAAAACATTCAAATCTGAGCTAGTCAAAGGGAAAGATACATAGAAGTGGCCTGGCAAGGCCTCAAAGGCCAAGTTTCCACTATTCCTCTTCTTATATCTCACCAGCACATTATTATGCAACAATACACAGATACTGCCAACCAGGGAAGTTCATCCAAGCTTCAGTGTGTCCATAGTTTTTATTAGGAGCTCACTCTTGGCATGGTGAGTTCAATTATTGGCCATGTGACTGAGTCTCTACCCACTTCTCCATTCCAGTTCTCTAACAAATACTTCAACTTTATGACCAATCCCCATCCCAAACTACTCATTAGCCTAAGCCATACTCATTAGCATAAATCATACCTATTAGCATAAACCATGCTCATTAGTATAAACCATTATGACAAGTTCAAGATGTACATCATGAATAAGAAACATATTCCTACCACTCCCAAAATTCAGTTTGGAAGCTAATTCCCAGAAATCCAGACCAAAAGCTAGTCTTTAAAAAAACTTTACACTCATAACATTTAAATTTTCTTTCAAATTATCTCAACATTTTTAGACCAGTATGGGAGCATTGTGGATGACTAGCAGAAGCAGGATGGGCTAACAAGGAAAGCAAATATAGTCAGAATAGATTGTTTGCAACTATGAAAACAGAATAAAACAGTCCTGGGGCTTGAACTCAGGGCCTGGGTACTTTTGTGCTCAAGGCTAGCACTCTATACTACAATTTGACTTCTGGCTTTTTTGGTGGGTAATTGAGGATAGAAGTCTTACAGGCTTTCCTATCTTGGCTGGCTTCAAACCACAACCCTCAGATTTCAGCCTCCTAAGTAGTAGGATTACAGCATGAGCCATTAGCACCCAGCATGAAAAAAGAGATTTTTAGGCCTGAGAGTTGTAGCTCAGAAGTAATGAAGTCTATCTCCAGTATAAAACAATTTTTAAAACATTTTTATCTTTCCTTACAATACTGGCAATTTTAGGTTTCCATTCCCAAGGCAACTGCCTATTTAAAAGGGACCATCTCTGTATATAAACTCCTTTCTTGGCCAAGAGTGTGGCTCAGTGGTACAGTGCTGTCCTAGCATGCACAAACCCCTGGGTTTGATTCCTCAGTGCCACAGACACAGAAAAAAACAGAAATGGTGGTGCCCTCAAGTGGTAGAGTGCCAGCCTTGAGCAAAAGCAGCTCAGGGACAGTGCCCAGGCCCTGAGTTCAAGCCCCAGTACTGGCAAAAAATAAAATAAACTTTTCTTAGTTATAATTCCTTCTTTTATTTTTATGAAATTCACTCAAATCTGTAAACCTTGGGCTGGGAAGGTGGCTCATGGTAGAGTGCTTGCCTTGCATGCATGAGGCCCTGAGTTTGATTCCTCAGCACCACGTAAGCAGAAAAGGCCAGAAGTGGCCTTGTGGGTCAAATGGTAGACCACTGGCCTTGAGCTGAAGAGCTGAGGGACAGTGTCCAGGCCCAGAGTTCAGGCCCTACGATTGACAAAAAAAAAAAAAAATTGTAAACCTTGGCCTAAGCCTTGGATATTTTTGCTGTTTTTATTTCTATCACAAAATACTGCTGTAAGACGAGTATAGGTGTTTGCTCATACCAATAATTCTAGCTACTCAGGAAGCTGAGACCTGGCATTACCAATGTTTGGAGCCAGCATGGGTAAAAAGTCTATTAGACTATATCACCTAACAAAGTGTCAGACTGGAGGTATGGTTCAAATGGCAGTGGACCAAGTATGAGCAAGAAAGCCTATTGAGAGTGATGAAGCTCTGGAGGGAAACATTGCTGCCGGGTGCCAGCGGCTCATGCCTATAATCGTAGCTAGTCAAGAGGCTGAGATCTGAGGATCACAGCCTGGAAAGTCCGTGAAACCCTTACCTCCTATTAATCACCAGAAAACCAGAAGTGTATTGTGGCTCAAAATGCTTGAGCAAAAAAGCTCAGCAACAGCACTCAAGCCCTGAGTTCAAGCTCCATGACTGACAAACATGCTTTATATCACTGAACAGGAAAGTTATACCAGAACCATTCAGGAGGCTAAGGCTGGAGGATCTCAAGGGAAAAAAAAAAACACTGCTCCTCTACACTTTGTATAAATATGGGTGTATATGTGCACACATTACACCTGAGTTATCTATTTATCTCTTAAGAGTCTAGAGTTAGGCTAACATGGATATTTTATTTTGCAGTGTAAGCAAGAAGCCAGTGCTGAACTTAAACTCATAAACTTCCTGCCTCCGTTTTCCCCAGTGCTAGGATTATAGGCACATACTTCCAAACTAGTCTAGTATTTTTTTGAATTGTAAAACCAGCATGGCTAAACTGAAATCATTGTCACTTTCAAAGTCAAAAAAAGAGTCAACCCAGAACCTTAGAAAGAGTTCTTTTAGTCAGTATAAATGATACAAGAAAGAAAAGCAAGCAGTCAGGGAACTGTGGTCTATATAATGTGCAGATGGAGGATAAGCTGATAAACCAAAACTTGCCAAACAAGGAAATGCAAGTTGGGATGCTACAAAAGGACAAGGAAGTGGGAAGGATAAAAGAATGAGGAAATAAGGACAGGACAATAAATCTATGACAGCACAACCTTGTAGGAAATAGAAAGACCTGCCAATCAGAAAGCTCTGTGTGTGTGGGGGGGGGGGGGGGGGGAGGGAGGGGAGAACTCAGGGCCTGGGCACTGCCCCTGAGCTTTTCTTGCTCAAAGTTAGCACTCTACCATTTGAAGCACAGCACCACTTTAGGCTTTTTGGTGGCTAATTGGAGATGAGTCTCAGGTACTTTCCTGTTTTGGGTTTGAACCTTGATCCTCAGATCTCTGCCTTCTGAGTAGTTCAGATTATAGTTGTGAGCCACCTGAGCCAGCTTAGAAAGCTGTTTTTAAGAATGTCAATTCTGGGGGCTGGGAAGGTGGCTCAGTGGTAGAGCGCTTGCCTTGCATGCATGAGGCCCTGGGTTTGATTCCCCAGCACCACATAAGCAAAAAGAAAAAAAGCCGGAAGTGGCACTGTGGCTCAAGTGGTAGAGCGCTAGCCTTGAGCTGAAGAGCTGAGGGACAGCGCCCAGGCCCAGAGTTCAGGCCCCATGACCAGACCCCCCCCAATAAAATAAAATAAGTTAAAAAAAAAAAACAAAACAAGAATGTCAATTCTTGGGCTGGGGAAGGTGGCTCAGTGGTAGAGCGTTTGCCTTACATGCATGAGGCCCTGGGTTCAATTCCTCAGCACCACATAAGCAAAAAGAAAAAAGCCAGAAGTGGCGCTGTGGCTCCAGTGGTAGAGCGCTAGCCTTGAGCTGAAGAGCTGAGGGACAGCGCCCAGGCCCAGAGTTCAGGCCCCACGACCAGACCCAAAAAAAAAAAAAAAAAAGAATGTCAATTCTCCTTATTTAACCCAAGACCAATCTCTCTAATGAAGCTGGCTCAAGGTGATTGAAATGAGCTCAGCCCTGCCTTACCATGGCAGTCTATGCCAGGAAATGAGGGATTAAGTTAAGTATGGGTTTTTTCTGACTTGGATAATCTGAAAGGGAAGAGAAAGAAAAAACAAAAATCTCCATTTTCAGTATTTTTAAAACTCCAGCTTCCTTCAGGAGCATAACATGTCACATTCTCCTTTATTATTTGAGATTCAGCATTACTGAAAATAAATGAAGGGGACCAATATTCTTTTCAAACTTCCTCTATGCTCCTTTTCCAATATAGCCTTACTCCAGCTACATTCCCATCAAATCACTGGTTTAAATTGTATAATACATTAACTATTTTAAAAATAATTTCCTTTTGTAAAGTTGTTTTGTTGAATTTGGGGGTCTGGGTGTTGTCCCTCAGCTTTTTCACTCAAGGTTAGTGCTTTAACCACAGCTCCACATCCAGCTTTTTGGTGATTAATTGGAGATATGAGTCTCAGACTTGTCCTGCCCCAGCTGGCTTCAAATTGTGATCCTCGGATCTCAGTCTTCTGAGTAGCAAGGATACAGGCATGAGCCACCACACTCAGCTTCTCTTTGCAGTTTTACTAGCTATTAAAATGTAGGATATCAAATGTAAGAACCAGATAACTGGATTAATTTTAAACTTACTGCAAGGCATGAATGCTGTAATCGAGCACTCTGGAAGTGAGGCAATAAGATTGAGAGTTTCAGGCCAGCCTGGACTAGAGTAAGACATTCTGAAAAATTCCTACTTTTATTAAACCACTACTTTTTATATATAAGAAAAAAATGGAGGGCTGAGAAGGTGGCTCAGTGGTAGAGCGCTCGCCTTGAGCTGAAGAGCTGAGGAACAGCACCCAGGCCCAAGTTCAAGCCCCATGACCAACAAAAAAGAAAAAATGAATAACAGGAAAGTGAAATAGGCTCTGTTTGGGAGCTATCAGAGAGAGGTTTTAGGAAGAAAATATATGAGGATGAATACACCATGAAATTCGAACAGTGGCCAAGCACCAAGGGCTCATGCTTGTAATCCGAGCAACTCCAAGAGTCTGAAATCTGAGGATCATGGGTCAAAGCCACCCTAGACAGGAAAGTCCATGCAACTCTTCTTTCCAATTAACAACTAAAAAGCAGGAAGTAGAGCTGTGGTTCAAGTGGTAGAATGCCAGCCATAAGGGACAGCACACAGGCCCTAAGTTCAAGCCTGGGGACAGGAACATGTGCGTGTGCATGCGCGCACGCGCGTGTGCGCACACACACACACACACAAAGCAAAATCTGTTTCATTTATTTTAATGGAGAAGGGTGAGTTCCATCAGGATTACATAGTGTGTATATGGATATGTCACAATGAGATCCTCCTTGTAAAGCTAATACAAGCCTGTAATCCTTCTCAGGAGTCTAAGATATGAGGATCACAGTTCAAAGCTAGCCCAAGCAGGAAAGTAAGTGTAACTGTTATCTCCAATTATTCACAGAAAAAGCCAGAAGTGATGCTGTAGCTCCAAGTGGTAGAGTGCTTGCCTTGAGAACAAGAGCTTAGGGGCAGCACCTAGGCCCATAACCAGCAAAAACAAAACCTGAGAAAAGCTATCCTTCCTTCAAGACCCCCACACCACTGTAGTTTGTAAATGTGGAGCTTTGTGGCCACTAGATGGAGCAGTAACCAAAGGTAAATGTCTGTAGCAGTCTTTAGAAGGAATCTTAAGAGTGAATAGGTTTAAATAAATTACTTCCTCAAGAATAGAGAATGACAAAAACAACTGCTAGGACTTTATACTCTTTACATTCCTCCTGTTCTTTTCAACAAACCCACAATGACTAGAAAGTACTTTTCCTTAAGAAATGGAAAAAACCAGAAACCTGTATTTCAGGGTGTTTTGTGTGTTGGATTTCAATTCTGGGGCTTCACATCAGGGCCTGAGCAGTCCCTTAGCTTTTTCCCTCCAGGCTGCTCTCTCGCCTGAGCCACAGTCCCACTTCTGGTCTCTCTGGCGGTTAATTGAAGTTTCATGAACTTTGCTGTCTAGACTGACTTCAAATCGTGGCTATATCTCAGACTCCTGAGTAGCTAGGATTATAGACAGTCAATGAGCCACCAGTGCCCAGCTTTCTTCCCCACCTTTCTTAGTGATCATAATTATGTAAGCAACCTACTTTTGATAATCAGCCGAGATGCTGTAGACGTATAACTCATTATCGTCTACAGAGTAGTTCAGTCACCGGGTCGGGACACCCTCAGAAAGTGAAGGCCCTTAAGACGACTTTTGGGGGGTACGTAGCCGGTAGGTTCTTTTAATCCAGTGGGCTCATTTCCTTTCCTGAAAGGAACAGACTTAGGGGTGGGGTTACCACCCCACCAGTTGTGAGGATGGGCCAGAAAAGAGGGCATTTATTTCCCTCTGGCCAGATTCCTCCATTTAATCTCTCACACCTGAAGGCCGAAGATGAAAAAGGACCTCAATGGAATTCAACTTTCACCGGGAAAACTACACCTACTACCAATATATCCTTCTATTCCGGATCAAAGGGGTCGGAGGGAGCGAGGCGAACGCCAGGTGCCAGTGATGTCGGCCTCCGGGATGGGACCGGGCGCCAGCCAGCCGGGGAGGCGGAGTCCTGCCGGTGATCCCGCTCGCTCGCCGGAGGGGAGGACGGAGAAGGGCGGGGGGGGGAGGAGGGAGAGGACGAGGGAGGTCGGCCAGGCCTACGCGAAAAACCGCTGAGTCACACCACGAGGCTCCGAGTTCGCGCCCCGGAACCGACGCGCACGGCAACGGCGGCACAGAGCTAGACTTTACAATAAAGACAGAGCCCAGACCCCGAGTCCAGGCCCCACGACCCACAAACAAGGGCAGAGGGGTGGAGGGGAGGGCGGCGGGGGGGGCGCCGACGCGGGCGGGAAAGGTCTCCCTGAGGGCGGCGGGGTTTGTGGGAGCCGACCCGGGTGCTCATCCCACAGCTCCGGGAAGCGCACCGAGCGAAGGGAACGGCTCCGTTACTGTCCCTGCGGACGCGAGGCCGACCGCGGCCCGGCCCGCGCGGACCCTCGCGGCTGACAGAGACGAACTCTTCGCGGCGGCAATGGGCACCTCCGAAGAGGCCCCGGGCCGACCGCGGCCTAGGGCGAGGCGCGGGGACCGGGCCGGCGGCCGGGGCCGCAGGACCCCGGGAGGGGTGGACCGGCCGGAAGCTGGCATTTTTTTATTTAGCTACGGACTGGAAGGTGGACGGCTGTAGGCCAAGGCTTTTCCGCCCGCTGAAAGCCAGCCAGAAAAACAGCGCGCGGGGACACAAAAGCTCGGCGCCTACAACCTGCGGATTTAGGGTTAGAAAAGCGCGACCGGGCCCCTCCCGGGCCCTCCCTCCGACCCGACGCGCCGCGCCGCGCCGCGGCCTTATAAAGGGCGGGCGCCGCGCGTGCGGATTGGCCGAGGTGCAGCCACGGCTCTCGCGAGAGTCGGTTCCGCGTCCCTTTCCTCCCCCCCCCTCCCACGCTCCGGAAGATCCGCTTCCGGCTGCGTGATGGAGTACCGCCTCTCCGCCCTTGCGGGCTGTTTCGAGGCTTTTCTAAGTTACCTTGAAGAAGAAGCTGATGTGAGCGCCATTTTTCTTTTCCCCTCGTGCGGGCCCTAGAATTTGGGCTCATGGTCTGAGCGCTTTCTCTCAAGGCTGGCACTCTGCCAACTCCAGCCACAGTTCCACTTCCGCCTTTTGGGTGGTCAATTGCAACTGTTTCACAGGCAGATCCAGGCTGGCTTCGAACCGTGATCCTTAGGGCTCAGCCTCCTGTGTAACTAGAATTAAAGGCGGGAGCCATCGGCACCCGGCTTCTCCCCCCCCCCCCTTTCTAAGCTATTTTGTTCTGGTTACTGGACATGAGGCTGCTGGAAGGCGAAGATGGTGACCCAGGCTTATTTATTTATACCATTTGCACACCCTGCCCGGCTTCCAGCCCCAGGCTGGAGCTCAGAGCCGATGATGGCCTGCTTTCCTTCTGCCCTACACAGACCAGAGGTAGTGTAGGGCACCACCACCATATTATTATTATTATTTTAATGGCATCTAGTTCACATGTCAGCCTGAGCGGGCAAGTCTGAGAGACTCCTCTGTTCATCAGAAAAAGCTGAAAGTGAAGATGTGGCTCAAGTGCCACATCCTTGAGCAAAAAGCCAAGCGAGGGTTTGAAGGCTCTGAGTTAAAGTCCCAGTACAGGTGTACACCACCACCACACACACACACACACAATGACATTCACAGACAAGACTTAGGATCTAGGATACAGAACAATGATTAGCAATTCTGGTTATCATTTTATGTGGAAAACTATATATACAGATTTCCAGGCAGCACTTGGCTCTTGGCCAGTGGTTTGTATCCACAGTGTTCCCTGGCCTTCTCAGTAGAAATGTTTGTTATGTTTTTCATTTCCTTAAAGAATGAGTTTTGTAACTTTTTTTTCTGTCACTTGTAAGGCTTGAACTCAGGCCCGGGGCCATGTCCCTGATGAGTTTTTGCTGAAGGATAGCACTTTGAGCCACAGCTCTACTTCCTGTTTTTTGGAGATAAGAATCTCACAGACTTTCCTGCCTGAGCTACCTGCAAACCATGATCCTCAGATCTCAGCCTCCTGAGTAGCTAGGATTACAGGCATGAAACGCCAGCGCCCAGAGTTTTTAATATTATATATATTATATAGAACTATTTTTATTTTTATTTTTGTCAGTCATGACTTGAACTCTGGGCCTGAACGCTGTCCCAGAGTCCTTCAGCTCAAGGCTAATGTTCTACTACTTGAGCTACTGTGCCACTTCTGGTTTTCTGAGTGGTTTATTGGAGATAGAGAGTCTCATGGACTTTCCTGCCCAGTCTGGCTTTGAACTGCAATCCTCATATCTCAGCCTCCCGAGTAGCTAGGATTACAGGCAGAAATAAATTTTATATAAAATG